>NW_026948270.1:0-65000 GCF_963921235.1 Mobula hypostoma | reverse complement strand
AACCCGGGGGTTATCACCCGGGCGGGCTCGGGATCCCGGGGGTAAACAACCGGTGGGTCCGGGATCCCGGGGGTAAACACCCGGTGGGTCAGGAAACCCGGGGGTAAACACCCGGGCGGGCTCGGGATCCCGGGGATAAACAACCGATGGGTCCGGGATCCAGGGGGTAAACAACCGGTGGGTCCGGGATCCCGGAGGTAAACACCCGGGCGGGCTCGGGATCCCGGGGGTAAACACCCGGGCGGGCTCGGGATCCCGGGGGTAAACACCCGAGCGGGCTCGGGATCCCGGTGGTAAACACCCGGGTGGATCCGGGATCCCGGGGGTAAATACCCGGGTGGGCTCGGGATCCCGGGGGTAAACACCCGGGTGGGCTCGGGATCCCGGGGTGTAAACACCCGGTGGGTCCGGGATCCCGGGGGTAAACACCCGGGTGGGCGCGTGATCCCGGGGGTAAACAACCGGGTGGGCTCGGGATCCCGGGGGGTAAACACCCGGAGGGTCCGGGATCCCTGGGGTAAACACCCGGGTGGGCTCGGGATCCCGGGGGTAAACACCCGGGTGGGCTCGGGATCCCGGGGGGTAAACACCCGGTGGGTCTGGGATCCCGGGGTAAACACCCGGGCGGGCTCGGGATCCCGGGGGGTAAACACCCGGTGGGTCCGGGATCCCGGGGGCAAACAACCGGTGGGTCCGGGATCCCGGGGGGGTAAACACCCGGTGGATCCGGGATTCCGGGTGTGTTCGGGATCCCGGGGGGTAAACACCCGGCCGGGCTCGGGATCCCGGGGGTAAACACCCGGGTGGGTCCGGGATCCCGGGGGTAAACACCCGGCGGGCTCGGGATCCCGGGGGTAAACACCCGGGTGGGCTCGGGATCCCAGGGGGTAAACACCCAGTGGGTCCGGGATCCCGGGGGTAAACACCCGGGCAGGCTCGGGATCCCGGGGGATAAACACCCGGTGGGTCCGGGATCCCGGGGGGTAAACACCCGGCCGGGCTCGGGATCACGGGGGTAAACACCCGGGTGGGCTCGGGATCCCGGGGGTAAGCAACCGGTGGGTCCGGGATTCCGGGGGTAAACACCCGGGTGGGCTCAGGATCCCGGGGGTAAACAACCGGTGGGACCGGGATCCCAGGGGTTAAACACCCGGTGGGTCCGGGATTCCGGGGGTAAACACCCGGGTGGGCGCGTGATCCCGGGGGTTAACACCCGGTGGGTCCGGGATCCCGGGGGGTAAACACCCGGCCGGGCTCGGGATCCCGGGGGTAAACACCCGGGTGGGTTCGGGATCCCGGGTGTAAACACCCGGCCGGGCTCGGGATCCCGGGGGTAAACACCCGGTGGGTTCAGGAGCCCGGGGGTAAACACCCGGGCGGGCTCGGGATCCCCCGGGTAAACACCCGGCCGGGCTCGGGATCCCGGGGGTAAACACCCAGGTGGGTCGGGATCCCGGGGGTAAACACCCGGGTGGGCTCGGGATCCCAGGGGGTAAACACCCGGGTGGGTTTGGGATCCCGGGGGGTAAACACCCGGGTGGGTTCGGGATCCCGGGGGTAAACACCCGGGCGGGTTCGGGAGTCCGGGGATAAACACCCGGGCGGGTTCGGGATACCAGGTGTAAACACCCGGGCGGGTTCGGGATCCCGGGGGGTAAACACCCGGGCGGGTTCGGGATCCCGGGGGGTAAACACCCAGGCGGGTCCGGGATCCCGGGGGTAAACACCCGGTGGGTTCGGGATCCTGGGGGTAAACACCCGGGTGGGTTCGGGATACCAGGGGGGTAAACACCCGAGTGGGTTCGGGATCCCGGGGGGGGTAAACACCCGGGCTTTTACGGGAATCCGGGAGGCGGGGGTAAACATGCTCTCGAGAAAGTTGTGGGTGAAAATCCCAGGCGGTCAGCAGTTTCCGAGTTACTCGAACCGCCCCATCTGGCACCGACGATCAAACTCGGTCCGACCACATTTCCTCCCAACTCTCTGGTGGGTAGAGACCCGGGTGAGTATCGAAGTGCCCGCTCCCTCCCTTCCCGCAACCCGTCCGTTCCCAGGACCTGCTTGATTTCGACGGGGAAATGGTAGACGGGGTTTGACGTGCGCAGAACAGAGGGGGAGGATATCGGGTGGAAAGAAGCATTTGGTCCGGTGACGAGTTCAATCGGCCCGGCCCGCACAGCACTGTGGAGTAATAGCTTCGCCCCTTTTCCCCTCAGCGCCCTGAAGCCATGGCGACGGAGGTGAAAGGGAGCGGGCAGACGCTGGAACAGTTCGTCCTCCTCGCCAAGACAGCCAAGGGGGCAGCCCTGGAGTCGCTCATCAACCAACTGCTGGAGGTGCCCGGCGTCTACGTCTTCGGAGAGTTCCTCGAAATGCCCAACGTGCAGGAGGTGGGTACCCGAGGGAGACTCACTCTGTGTGTCTGACCCCGGGAGTGTGTGATGGGACGGTGTGGAGGGAGATTCACTCTGTGTCTGACCCCGGGAGTGTGTGATGGGACGGTGTGGAGGGAGATTCACTCTGTGTGTCTGACCCCGGGAGTGTGTGATGGGACGGTGTGGAGGGAGATTCACTCTGTGTCTGACCCCGGGAGTGTGTGATGGGACGGTGTGGAGGGAGATTCACTCTGTGTCTGACCCCGGGAGTGTGTGATGGGACGGTGTGGAGGGAGATTCACTCTGTGTGTCTGACCCCGGGAGTGTGTGATGGGAGGGTGTGGAGGGAGATTCACTCTGTGTCTGAACCCGGGAGTGTGTGATGGGACGGTGTGGAAGGAGATTCACTCTGTGTGTCTGACCCCGGGAGTGTGTGATGGGATGGTGTGGAGGGAGATTCACTCTGTGTCTGACCCCGGGAGTGTGTGATGGGACGGTGTGGAGGGAGATTCACTCTGTGTGTCTGACCCCGGGAGTTGTGTGATGGGATGGTGTGGAGGGAGATTCACTCTGTGTGTCTGACCCCGGGAGTGTGTGATGGGAGGGTGTGGAGGGAGATTCACTCTGTGTGTCTGACCCCGGGAGTGTGTGATGGGAGGGTGTGGAGGGAGATTCACTCTGTGTGTCTGACCCCGGGAGTGTGTGATGGGACGGTGTGGAGGGAGATTCACTCTGTGTGTCTGACCCCGGGAGTGTGTGATGGGACGGTGTGGAGGGAGATTCACTCTGTGCCTGACCCCGGGAGTGTGTGATGGGATGGTGCGGAGGGAGATTCACTCTGTGTGTCTGACCCCGGGAGTGTGTGATGGGACGGTGTGGAGGGAGATTCACTCTGTGTCTGACCCCGGGAGTGTGTGATGGGACGGTGTGGAGGGAGATTCACTCTGTGTCTGACCCCGGGAGTGTGTGATGGGACGGTGTGGAGGGAGATTCACTCTGTGTGTCTGACCCCGGGAGTGTGTGATGGGACGATGTGGAGAGAGATTCACTCTGTGTCTGACCCCGGGAGTGTGTGATGGGACGATGTGGAGAGAGATTAACTCTGTGTGTCTGACCCCGTGAGTGTGTGATGGGACGGTGTTGTGGAAGATTCACTCTGTGTGTCTGACCCCGGGAGTGTGTAATGGGACGGTGTGGGGGGAGATTCACTCTGTGTGTCTGACCCCGGGAGTGTGTAATGGGACGGTGTGGAGGGAGATTACTTCCGTGTCTCACCCCAGTCCCCTGGTCTCTGTTCTATTTTGACAGCTGATGGGGGGCCCGTTCACTCAGTGTTACCAACTTCTGACCCTCTTCGCTTACGGGACGTTTTCCGATTACCTGGGTGAGTTCCCTTTCACCGTCCCTCAATCTCTGCCCCCTCTTCGCTCCTCCTGACACGCACTGCCTGTGACACTGACTCACCCCCTCCCTCTCTCTCTCTCTCTCTTTCTCTCTCTGTGTCCCTGCAGCCAACTCTGGCACCCTCCCGGAGCTGACTCCGGCCCAGAAGAACAAACTGCGCCACCTCTCCATCGTCACCCTGGCGGACAAGCTGAAGGTCAGTCCGGCCCCCCTGAGCCCTCGCGGCGCGGGGCGAGGGCCTTCCCCTAATCGGGAGGCTGCCCCGGGCGGGGGGGGGGGGTCTTTGATAACCTTGGCTGTGGGACGTGTGGACTGGGGTCCGTTTCCCGCGCCCTGATCTTCTCCGGCGACCGTTTCGGGGAGCGAGGGATCTTGGCGGCGGGGTCTTTGATAACCTTGGCCGTGGGACGTGTGGACTGGGGTCCGTTTCCCGCGCCCTGATCTTCGCCGGCGACCGTTTCGGGGAGCGAGGGATCTTGGCGGCGGGGTCTTTGATAACCTTGGCCGTGGGACGTGTGGACTGGGGTCCGTTTCCCGCGCCCTGATCTTCGCCGGCGACCGTTTCGGGGAGCGAGGGATCTTGGCGGCGGGGTCTTTGATAACCTTGGCCGTGGGACGTGTGGACTGGGGTCCGTTTCCCGCGCCCTGATCTTCGCCGGCGACCGTTTCGGGGAGCGAGGGATCTTGGCGGCGGGGTCTTTGATAACCTTGGCCGTGGGACGTGTGGACTGGGGTCCGTTTCCCGCGCCCTGACCTTCTCCGGCGACCGTTTCGGGGAGCGAGGGATCTTGGCGGGCGGGGTCTTTGATAACCTTGGCCGTGGGACGTGTGGACTGGGGCCCGTTTCCCGCGCCCTGACCTTCTCCGGCGACCGTTTCGGGGAGCGAGGGATCTTGGCGGGCGGGGTCTTTGATAACCTTGGCCGTGGGACGTGTGGACTGGGGCCCGTTTCCCGCGCCCTGACCTTCTCCGGCGACCGTTTCGGGGAGCGAGGGATCTTGGCGGGCGGGGTCTTTGATAACCTTGGCCGTGGGACGTGTGGACTGGGGCCCGTTTCCCGCGCCCTGACCTTCTCCGGCGACCGTTTCGGGGAGCGAGGGATCTTGGCGGCGGGGTCTTTGATAACCTTGGCCGTGGGACGTGTGGACTGGGGCCCGTTTCCCGCGCCCTGACCTTCTCCGGCGACCGTTTCGGGGAGCGAGGGATCTTGGCGGGCGGGGTCTTTGATAACCTTGGCCGTGGGACGTGTGGACTGGGGCCCGTTTCCCGCGCCCTGACCTTCTCCGGCGACCGTTTCGGGGAGCGAGGTATCTTGGCGGGCGGGGTCTTTGATAACCTTGGCCGTGGGACGTGTGGACTGGGGTCCGTTTCCCGCGCCCTGACCTTCTCCGGCGACCGTTTCAGGGAGCGAGGGATCTTGGCGGGCGGGGTCTTTGATAACCTTGGCCGTGGGACGTGTCGACTGGGGTCCGTTTCCCGCGCCCTGACCTTCTCCGGCGACCGTTTCGGGGAGCGAGGGATCTTGGCGGCGGGGTCTTTGATAACCTTGGCCGTGGGACGTGTGGACTGGGGCCCGTTTCCCGCGCCCTGACCTTCTCCGGCGACCGTTTCGGGGAGCGAGGGATCTTGGCGGGCGGGGTCTTTGATAACCTTGGCCGTGGGACGTGTGGACTGGGGCCCGTTTCCCGCGCCCTGACCTTCTCCGGCGACCGTTTCGGGGAGCGAGGGATCTTGGCGGGCGGGGTCTTTGATAACCTTGGCCGTGGGACGTGTGGACTGGGGCCCGTTTCCCGCGCCCTGACCTTCTCCGGCGACCGTTTCGGGGAGCGAGGGATCTTGGCGGCGGGGTCTTTGATAACCTTGGCCGTGGGACGTGTGGACTGGGGCCCGTTTCCCGCGCCCTGACCTTCTCCGGCGACCGTTTCGGGGAGCGAGGGATCTTGGCGGCGGGGTCTTTGATAACCTTGGCCGTGGGACGTGTGGACTGGGGCCCGTTTCCCGCGCCCTGACCTTCTCCGGCGACCGTTTCGGGGAGCGAGGGATCTTGGCGGGCGGGGTCTTTGATAACCTTGGCCGTGGGACGTGTGGACTGGGGCCCGTTTCCCGCGCCCTGACCCTCTCCGGCGACCGTTTCGGGGAGCGAGGGATCTTGGCGGGCGGGGTCTTTGATAACCTTGGCCGTGGGACGTGTGGACTGGGGCCCGTTTCCCGCGCCCTGACCTTCTCCGGCGACCGTTTCGGGGAGCGAGGGATCTTGGCGGGCGGGGTCTTTGATAACCTTGGCCGTGGGACGTGTGGACTGGGGCCCGTTTCCCGCGCCCTGACCTTCTCCGGCGACCGTTTCGGGGAGCGAGGGATCTTGGCGGGCGGGGTCTTTGATAACCTTGGCCGTGGGACGTGTGGACTGGGGCCCGTTTCCCGCGCCCTGACCTTCTCCGGCGACCGTTTCGGGGAGCGAGGGATCTTGGCGGGCGGGGTCTTTGATAACCTTGGCCGTGGGACGTGTGGACTGGGGCCCGTTTCCCGCGCCCTGACCTTCTCCGGCGACCGTTTCGGGGAGCGAGGGATCTTGGCGGGCGGGGTCTTTGATAACCTTGGCCGTGGGACGTGTGGACTGGGGCCCGTTTCCCGCGCCCTGACCTTCTCCGGCGACCGTTTCGGGGAGCGAGGGATCTTGGCGGGCGGGGTCTTTGATAACCTTGGCCGTGGGACGTGTGGACTGGGGCCCGTTTCCCGCGCCCTGACCTTCTCCGGCGACCGTTTCGGGGAGCGAGGGATCTTGGCGGGCGGGGTCTTTGATAACCTTGGCCGTGGGACGTGTGGACTGGGGCCCGTTTCCCGCGCCCTGACCTTCTCCGGCGACCGTTTCGGGGAGCGAGGGATCTTGGCGGGCGGGGTCTTTGATAACCTTGGCCGTGGGACGTGTGGACTGGGGCCCGTTTCCCGCGCCCTGACCTTCTCCGGCGACCGTTTCGGGGAGCGAGGGATCTTGGCGGGCGGGGTCTTTGATAACCTTGGCCGTGGGACGTGTGGACTGGGGCCCGTTTCCCGCGCCCTGACCTTCTCCGGCGACCGTTTCGGGGAGCGAGGGATCTTGGCGGGCGGGGTCTTTGATAACCTTGGCCGTGGGACGTGTGGACTGGGGCCCGTTTCCCGCGCCCTGACCTTCTCCGGCGACCGTTTCGGGGAGCGAGGGATCTTGGCGGGCGGGGTCTTTGATAACCTTGGCCGTGGGACGTGTGGACTGGGGCCCGTTTCCCGCGCCCTGACCTTCTCCGGCGACCGTTTCGGGGAGCGAGGGATCTTGGCGGGCGGGGTCTTTGATAACCTTGGCCGTGGGACGTGTGGACTGGGGCCCGTTTCCCGCGCCCTGACCTTCTCCGGCGACCGTTTCGGGGAGCGAGGGATCTTGGCGGGCGGGGTCTTTGATAACCTTGGCCGTGGGACGTGTGGACTGGGGCCCGTTTCCCGCGCCCTGACCTTCTCCGGCGACCGTTTCGGGGAGCGAGGGATCTTGGCGGGCGGGGTCTTTGATAACCTTGGCCGTGGGACGTGTGGACTGGGGCCCGTTTCCCGCGCCCTGACCTTCTCCGGCGACCGTTTCGGGGAGCGAGGGATCTTGGCGGGCGGGGTCTTTGATAACCTTGGCCGTGGGACGTGTGGACTGGGGCCCGTTTCCCGCGCCCTGACCTTCTCCGGCGACCGTTTCGGGGAGCGAGGGATCTTGGCGGGCGGGGTCTTTGATAACCTTGGCCGTGGGACGTGTGGACTGGGGCCCGTTTCCCGCGCCCTGACCTTCTCCGGCGACCGTTTCGGGGAGCGAGGGATCTTGGCGGCGGGGTCTTTGATAACCTTGGCCGTGGGACGTGTGGACTGGGGCCCCTTTCCCGCGCCCTGACCTTCTCCGGCGACCGTTTCGGGGAGCGAGGGATCTTGGCGGCGGGGTCTTTGATAACCTTGGCCGTGGGACGTGTGGACTGGGGTCCGTTTCCCGCGCCCTGACCTTCTCCGGCGACCGTTTCGGGGAGCGAGGGATCTTGGCGGGCGGGGTCTTTGATAACCTTGGCCGTGGGACGTGTGGACTGGGGCCCGTTTCCCGCGCCCTGACCTTCTCCGGCGACCGTTTCGGGGAGCGAGGGATCTTGGCGGGCGGGGTCTTTGATAACCTTGGCCGTGGGACGTGTGGACTGGGGCCCGTTTCCCGCGCCCTGACCTTCTCCGGCGACCGTTTCGGGGAGCGAGGGATCTTGGCGGGCGGGGTCTTTGATAACCTTGGCCGTGGGACGTGTGGACTGGGGCCCGTTTCCCGCGCCCTGACCTTCTCCGGCGACCGTTTCGGGGAGCGAGGGATCTTGGCGGGCGGGGTCTTTGATAACCTTGGCCGTGGGACGTGTGGACTGGGGCCCGTTTCCCGCGCCCTGACCTTCTCCGGCGACCGTTTCGGGGAGCGAGGGATCTTGGCGGGCGGGGTCTTTGATAACCTTGGCCGTGGGACGTGTGGACTGGGGCCCGTTTCCCGCGCCCTGACCTTCTCCGGCGACCGTTTCGGGGAGCGAGGGATCTTGGCGGGCGGGGTCTTTGATAACCTTGGCCGTGGGACGTGTGGACTGGGGCCCGTTTCCCGCGCCCTGACCTTCTCCGGCGACCGTTTCGGGGAGCGAGGGATCTTGGCGGGCGGGGTCTTTGATAACCTTGGCCGTGGGACGTGTGGACTGGGGCCCGTTTCCCGCGCCCTGACCTTCTCCGGCGACCGTTTCGGGGAGCGAGGGATCTTGGCGGGCGGGGTCTTTGATAACCTTGGCCGTGGGACGTGTGGACTGGGGCCCGTTTCCCGCGCCCTGACCTTCTCCGGCGACCGTTTCGGGGAGCGAGGGATCTTGGCGGGCGGGGTCTTTGATAACCTTGGCCGTGGGACGTGTGGACTGGGGCCCGTTTCCCGCGCCCTGACCTTCTCCGGCGACCGTTTCGGGGAGCGAGGGATCTTGGCGGGCGGGGTCTTTGATAACCTTGGCCGTGGGACGTGTGGACTGGGGCCCGTTTCCCGCGCCCTGACCTTCTCCGGCGACCGTTTCGGGGAGCGAGGGATCTTGGCGGGCGGGGTCTTTGATAACCTTGGCCGTGGGACGTGTGGACTGGGGCCCGTTTCCCGCGCCCTGACCTTCTCCGGCGACCGTTTCGGGGAGCGAGGGATCTTGGCGGGCGGGGTCTTTGATAACCTTGGCCGTGGGACGTGTGGACTGGGGCCCGTTTCCCGCGCCCTGACCTTCTCCGGCGACCGTTTCGGGGAGCGAGGGATCTTGGCGGGCGGGGTCTTTGATAACCTTGGCCGTGGGACGTGTGGACTGGGGCCCGTTTCCCGCGCCCTGACCTTCTCCGGCGACCGTTTCGGGGAGCGAGGGATCTTGGCGGGCGGGGTCTTTGATAACCTTGGCCGTGGGACGTGTGGACTGGGGCCCGTTTCCCGCGCCCTGACCTTCTCCGGCGACCGTTTCGGGGAGCGAGGGATCTTGGCGGGCGGGGTCTTTGATAACCTTGGCCGTGGGACGTGTGGACTGGGGCCCGTTTCCCGCGCCCTGACCTTCTCCGGCGACCGTTTCGGGGAGCGAGGGATCTTGGCGGGCGGGGTCTTTGATAACCTTGGCCGTGGGACGTGTGGACTGGGGCCCGTTTCCCGCGCCCTGACCTTCTCCGGCGACCGTTTCGGGGAGCGAGGGATCTTGGCGGGCGGGGTCTTTGATAACCTTGGCCGTGGGACGTGTGGACTGGGGCCCGTTTCCCGCGCCCTGACCTTCTCCGGCGACCGTTTCGGGGAGCGAGGGATCTTGGCGGGCGGGGTCTTTGATAACCTTGGCCGTGGGACGTGTGGACTGGGGCCCGTTTCCCGCGCCCTGACCCTTCTCCGGCGACCGTTTCGGGGAGCGAGGGATCTTGGCGGGCGGGGTCTTTGATAACCTTGGCCGTGGGACGTGTGGACTGGGGCCCGTTTCCCGCGCCCTGACCTTCTCCGGCGACCGTTTCGGGGAGCGAGGGATCTTGGCGGGCGGGGTCTTTGATAACCTTGGCCGTGGGACGTGTGGACTGGGGCCCGTTTCCCGCGCCCTGACCTTCTCCGGCGACCGTTTCGGGGAGCGAGGGATCTTGGCGGGCGGGGTCTTTGATAACCTTGGCCGTGGGACGTGTGGACTGGGGCCCGTTTCCCGCGCCCTGACCTTCTCCGGCGACCGTTTCGGGGAGCGAGGGATCTTGGCGGGCGGGGTCTTTGATAACCTTGGCCGTGGGACGTGTGGACTGGGGCCCGTTTCCCGCGCCCTGACCTTCTCCGGCGACCGTTTCGGGGAGCGAGGGATCTTGGCGGGCGGGGTCTTTGATAACCTTGGCCGTGGGACGTGTGGACTGGGGCCCGTTTCCCGCGCCCTGACCTTCTCCGGCGACCGTTTCGGGGAGCGAGGGATCTTGGCGGGCGGGGTCTTTGATAACCTTGGCCGTGGGACGTGTGGACTGGGGCCCGTTTCCCGCGCCCTGACCTTCTCCGGCGACCGTTTCGGGGAGCGAGGGATCTTGGCGGGCGGGGTCTTTGATAACCTTGGCCGTGGGACGTGTGGACTGGGGCCCGTTTCCCGCGCCCTGACCTTCTCCGGCGACCGTTTCGGGGAGCGAGGGATCTTGGCGGGCGGGGTCTTTGATAACCTTGGCCGTGGGACGTGTGGACTGGGGCCCGTTTCCCGCGCCCTGACCTTCTCCGGCGACCGTTTCGGGGAGCGAGGGATCTTGGCGGGCGGGGTCTTTGATAACCTTGGCCGTGGGACGTGTGGACTGGGGCCCGTTTCCCGCGCCCTGACCTTCTCCGGCGACCGTTTCGGGGAGCGAGGGATCTTGGCGGGCGGGGTCTTTGATAACCTTGGCCGTGGGACGTGTGGACTGGGGCCCGTTTCCCGCGCCCTGACCCTCTCCGGCGACCGTTTCGGGGAGCGAGGGATCTTGGCGGGCGGGGTCTTTGATAACCTTGGCCGTGGGACGTGTCGACTGGGGCCCGTTTCCCGCGCCCTGACCCTCTCCGGCGACCGTTTCGGGGAGCGAGGGATCTTGGCGGGCGGGGTCTTTGATAACCTTGGCCGTGGGACGTGTGGACTGGGGCCCGTTTCCCGCGCCCTGACCCTCTCCGGCGACCGTTTCGGGGAGCGAGGGATCTTGGCGGGCGGGGTCTTTGATAACCTTGGCCGTGGGACGTGTGGACTGGGGCCCGTTTCCCGCGCCCTGACCCTCTCCGGCGACCGTTTCGGGGAGCGAGGGATCTTGGCGGGCGGGGTCTTTGATAACCTTGGCCGTGGGACGTGTGGACTGGGGCCCGTTTCCCGCGCCCTGACCTTCTCCGGCGACCGTTTCGGGGAGCGAGGGATCTTGGCGGGCGGGGTCTTTGATAACCTTGGCCGTGGGACGTGTGGACTGGGGTCCGTTTCCCGCGCCCTGACCTTCTCCGGCGACCGTTTCGGGGAGCGAGGGATCTTGGCGGCGGGGTCTTTGATAACCTTGGCCGTGGGACGTGTGGACTGGGGCCCGTTTCCCGCGCCCTGACCCTCTCCGGCGACCGTTTCGGGGAGCGAGGGATCTTGGCGGCGGGGTCTTTGATAACCTTGGCCGTGGGACGTGTGGACTGGGGCCCGTTTCCCGCGCCCTGACCTTCTCCGGCGACCGTTTCGGGGAGCGAGGGATCTTGGCGGGCGGGGTCTTTGATAACCTTGGCCGTGGGACGTGTGGACTGGGGCCCGTTTCCCGCGCCCTGACCTTCTCCGGCGACCGTTTCGGGGAGCGAGGGATCTTGGCGGCGGGGTCTTTGATAACCTTGGCCGTGGGACGTGTGGACTGGGGCCCGTTTCCCGCGCCCTGACCTTCTCCGGCGACCGTTTCGGGGAGCGAGGGATCTTGGCGGCGGGGTCTTTGATAACCTTGGCCGTGGGACGTGTGGACTGGGGCCCGTTTCCCGCGCCCTGACCTTCTCCGGCGACCGTTTCGGGGAGCGAGGGATCTTGGCGGCGGGGTCTTTGATAACCTTGGCCGTGGGACGTGTGGACTGGGGTCCGTTTCCCGCGCCCTGACCTTCTCCGGCGACCGTTTCGGGGAGCGAGGGATCTTGGCGGCGGGGTCTTTGATAACCTTGGCCGTGGGACGTGTGGACTGGGGTCCGTTTCCCGCGCCCTGACCTTCTCCGGCGACCGTTTCGGGGAGCGAGGGATCTTGGCGGCGGGGTCTTTGATAACCTTGGCCGTGGGACGTGTGGACTGGGGTCCGTTTCCCGCGCCCTGACCTTCTCCGGCGACCGTTTCGGGGAGCGAGGGATCTTGGCGGGCGGGGTCTTTGATAACCTTGGCCGTGGGACGGGTGGACTGGGGCCCGTTTCCCGCGCCCTGACCTTCTCCGGCGACCGTTTCGGGGAGCGAGGGATCTTGGCGGCGGGGTCTTTGATAACCTTGGCCGTGGGACGTGTGGACTGGGGCCCGTTTCCCGCGCCCTGACCTTCTCGGGCGACCGTTTCGGGGAGCGAGGGATCTTGGCGGGCGGGGTCTTTGATAACCTTGGCCGTGGGACGTGTGGACTGGGGCCCGTTTCCCGCGCCCTGACCTTCTCCGGCGACCGTTTCGGGGAGCGAGGGATCTTGGCGGCGGGGTCTTTGATAACCTTGGCCGTGGGACGTGTGGACTGGGGCCCGTTTCCCGCGCCCTGACCTTCTCCGGCGACCGTTTCGGGGAGCGAGGGATCTTGGCGGGCGGGGTCTTTGATATCCTTGGCCGTGGGACGTGTGGACTGGGGCCCGTTTCCCGCGCCCTGACCTTCTCCGGCGACCGTTTCGGGGAGCGAGGGATCTTGGCGGGCGGGGTCTTTGATATCCTTGGCCGTGGGACGTGTGGACTGGGGCCCGTTTCCCGCGCCCTGACCTTCTCCGGCGACCGTTTCGGGGAGCGAGGGATCTTGGCGGGCGGGGTCTTTGATAACCTTGGCCGTGGGACGTGTGGACTGGGGCCCGTTTCCCGCGCCCTGACCTTCTCCGGCGACCGTTTCGGGGAGCGAGGGATCTTGGCGGGCGGGGTCTTTGATAACCTTGGCCGTGGGACGTGTGGACTGGGGCCCGTTTCCCGCGCCCTGACCTTCTCCGGCGACCGTTTCGGGGAGCGAGGGATCTTGGCGGCGGGGTCTTTGATAACCTTGGCCGTGGGACGTGTGGACTGGGGTCCGTTTCCCGCGCCCTGACCTTCTCCGGCGACCGTTTCGGGGAGCGAGGGATCTTGGCGGGCGGGGTCTTTGATAACCTTGGCCGTGGGACGTGTGGACTGGGGTCCGTTTCCCGCGCCCTGACCTTCTCCGGCGACCGTTTCGGGGAGCGAGGGATCTTGGCGGGCGGGGTCTTTGATAACCTTGGCCGTGGGACGTGTGGACTGGGGTCCGTTTCCCGCGCCCTGACCTTCTCCGGCGACCGTTTCGGGGAGCGAGGGATCTTGGCGGGCGGGGTCTTTGATAACCTTGGCCGTGGGACGTGTGGACTGGGGCCCGTTTCCCGCGCCCTGACCTTCTCCGGCGACCGTTTCGGGGAGCGAGGGATCTTGGCGGCGGGGTCTTTGATAACCTTGGCCGTGGGACGTGTGGACTGGGGTCCGTTTCCCGCGCCCTGACCTTCTCCGGCGACCGTTTCGGGGAGCGAGGGATCTTGGCGGTTTTTTCAGACTGACTCTCTCTCCCTCCCCGTCCGCTCGCTTTCCCCCCCCCCCCCACAGTGTATCCCGTACTCGATGCTGCTCCGTGAGTTGGGCCTGCACAACCTGCGCGAGCTGGAGGACCTGATCATCGAAGCCATCTACGCGGACATCGTGCAGGGGAAACTGGACCAGCGCAACGAGCTGCTGGAAGTAGACGCCAGCATCGGGCGGGACATCCGGCCCCAGGACGTGCGGACCATGGCCCGCACCCTCCAGGAGTGGTGGGTCTGCGCGGAGAGGCGGGGGAGAGCGAGTGAGGGATGGCGGGCGGGGAGCGGACCATGATCCTCAAGGGATATCGCAACTCTGATAAAGAAGAAGAGGGAGTTGTATGACATGTATAGGAAGCAGGGAGTAAACGAGGTGCTTGAGGAGTATAAGAAGTGCAAGAAAATACTTAAGAAAGAAATCAGGAGGGCTAAAAGAAGACGTGAGGTTGCCTTGGCAGTCAAAGTGAAGGATAATCCAGAGAGGTATATTACGAGCAAAAGGATTGTAAGGGATAAAATTGGTCCTCTTGAAGATCAGAGTGGTCGGCTTTGTGCGGAACCAAAGGAAATGGGGGAGAGCTTAAATAGGTTTTTTGCGTCTGTGTTTACTAAGGAAGCTGGCATGAAGTCTATGGAATTAAGGGAAACAAGTCGTGAGACCATGGAAACTGTACAGATTGAAAAGGAGGAGGTGCTCGCTGTCTTGAGGAAAATTAAAGTGGACAAGTCCCCGGGACCTGACAGGGTGTTCCCTCGGACCTTGAAGGAGACTAGTGTTGAAATTGCGGGGGCCCTGGCAGAAATATTTAAAATGTCGCTGTCTACGGGTGAGGTGCCGGAGGATTGGAGAGTGGCTCATGTTGTTCCGTTGTTTAAAAAAGGATTGAAAGGTAATCCAGGAAATTACAGGCCGGTAAGTTTAACGTCAGTAGTAGGTAAGTTATTGGAGGGAGTACTAAGAGACAGAATCTACAAGCATTTGGATAGACAGGGGCTTATTAGGGAGAGTCAACATGGCTTTGTGCGTGGTAGGTCATGTTTGACCAATCTGTTGGAGTTTTTCGAGGAGGTTACCAGGAAAGTGGATGAAGGGAAGGCAGTGGATATTGTCTACATGGACTTCAGTAAGGCCTTTGACAAGGTCCCGCATGGGAGGTTAGTTAGGAAAATTCAGTCGCTAGGTATACATGGAGAGGTGGTAAATTGGATTAGACATTGGCTCGATGGAAGAAGCCAGAGAGTGGTGGTAGAGAATTGCTTCTCCGAGTGGAGGCCTGTGACTAGTGGTGTGCCACAGGGATCAGTGCTGGGTCCATTGTTATTTGTCATCTATATCAATGATCTGGATGATAATGTGGTAAATTGGATCAGCAAGTTTGCTGATGATACAAAGATGGAGGTGTAGTAGACAGTGAGGAAGGTTTTCAGAGCCTGCAGAGGGACTTGGACCAGCTGGAAAAATGGGCTGGAAAATGGCAGATGGAGTTTAATACTGACGTGTGAGGTATTGCACGTTGGAAGGACAAACCAAGGTAGAACATACAGGGTTAATGGTAAGGCACTGAGGAGTGCCGTGGAACAGAGGGATCTGGGAATACAGATACAAAATTCCCTAAAAGTGGCGTAACAGGTAGATAGGGTCGTAAAGAGAGCTTTTGGTACATTGGCCTTTATTAATCGTAGTATTGAATACAAGAGCTGGAATGTTATGATGAGGTTGTATAAGGCATTGGTGAGGCCGAATCTGGAGTATTGTGTTCAGTTTTGGTCACCAAATTACAGGAAGGATATAAATAAGGTTGAAAGAGTGCAGAGAAGGTTTACAAGGATGTTGCCGGGACTTGAGAAACTCAGTTACAGAGAAAGGTTGAATAGGTTAGGACTTTATTCCCTGGAGCGTAGAAGAATGAGGGGAGATTTGATAGAGGTATATAAAATTATGATGGGTATAGATAGAGTGAATGCAAGCAGGCTTTTTCCACTGAGGCAAGGGGAGGAAAAAACCAGAGGACATGGGTTAAGGGTGAGGGGGGAAAAGTTTAAAGGGAACATTAGGGGGGGCTTCTTCACACAGAGAGTGGTGGGAGTGTGGAATGAGCTGCCAGACGAGGTGGTAAATGCGGGTTCTTTTTTAACACTTAAGAATAAATTGGACAGATACATGGATGGGAGGTGTATGGAGGGATATGGTCCGTGTGCAGGTCAGTGGGACAAGGCAGAAAATGGTTCGGCACAGCCAAGAAGGGCCAAAAGGCCTGTTTCTGTGCTGTAGTTTTTCTAAATATATTTAATACAAGGTCGGGTAGATTCTTGTGCAGGAGGGGAATGAAGGGTTGTGGGGGGGAGAGGGGTGATCGCTGGCGCTCTGAAGGGATTGTGTTAACACCTCCCTGCTTCTCTCTTTTTCCCCCTCTCTCCCCCTCCCCCACTCTCCCTCTCTCCCCCTCCCCCTCTCTCCCCCCTCCCCCTCTCTCCCCCTCCCCCCACTCTCCCTCTCTCCCCCTCCCCCTCTCTCCCCCCTCCCCCTCTCTCCCCCTCCCCCCACTCTCCCTCTCTCCCCTCCCCCTCTCTCCCTCCCCCTCCCCTCTCCCCCCTCCCCCTCTCACCTCCTCTCTCTCCCCCTCCCCCTCTCTCCCCCTCCCCCTCTCTCCCCTCTCCCTCCCCCTCCCTCTCTCTCCCCCTCTCTCTCCCCTCCCTCTCTCCCCCCTCTCTCTACCCCCGCCACCCTCTCCCTCCCCCTCCCTCTCTCTCCCCCTCTCTCTCCCCCCTCTCACCTCCTCTCTCTCCCCACTCTCTCTCTGCCCCTCTCTCACTCCCCTCTCTCCCTCTCCCCCTCTCTCCCCCTCCCCCCACTCTCCCTCTCTCCCCTCCCCCTCTCTCCCTCCCCCTCCCCTCTCCCCCCTCCCCCTCTCACCTCCTCTCTCTCCCCCTCTCTCCCCTCCCCCTCTCTCCCCCTCCCCCCTCTCTCCCCTCTCCCTCCCCCTCCCTCTCTCTCCCCCTCTCTCTCCCCCTCTCACCTCCTCTCTCTCCCCTCCCTCTCTCTCCCCCCTCTCTCTCTGCCCCTCTCTCTCTCCCCTCTCTCCCGCTCCCACTCTCTCTCTCTCCCCTCTCTCTCTCCCATCTCCCCTCTCTCTCCCCTCTCTCTCTCCAATCTACCCCTCTCTCCCCCCTCTCTCTCCCCCCACCCCTCCCTCTTCCCCCTCCCCCCTCTCCCCCTCCCCCTCTCTCTCCCCCCTCTGCCCCTCCCCCCTCTCTCCCCCTCCCACTTTCTCCCCTCTCTCTCCTCCCTCTCTCTCTCCCCTCCCTCTCTCCCCCTCTCTCTCCCCCCACCCCTCCCTCTTCCCCCTCCCCCCTCTCCCCTTCCCCCTCTCTCTCCCCCTCTCTCCCCCCTCTCCCCCTCTCTCTCCCCTTCCCCCTCTCTCTCCCCTCTCTCCCCTTCCCCCTCTCTCCCTCCTCTCTCTCCCCCCTCTCCCCCTCCCCCTCCCCCTCTCTACCCCCTCCCCCCTCTCTCCCCCTCTCTCTCCCCCTCTCTCCCCCTCTCCCCCTCTCTCCCCCTTCCCCCTCTCTCCCCCTTCCCCCTCTCTCCCTCCTCTCTCTCCCCCCTCTCCCCCTCCCCCCTCTCTCCCCCTCCCCCTCTCTCCCCCTCCCCCTCTCTCCCCCCTCCCCTCTCTCTCCCCTCCCCCTCTCCCCTCTCTCTCCCCTCCCTCTCTCCCCCCTCTCTACCCCCTCCCCCCTCTCTCCCCTCTCTCTCCCTCTCTCTCCCCTCCCTCTCTCTCACCTCCCTCTCTCCCCGCTATCTCTCCCCCCTCTCCCTCCCTCCTCTCCCCTCTCTCTCTCCCCACTCTCCCCCTATCTCTCCCCTCGCTACCCCTCTCTCTCCCCCCTCTCCCCCTATCTCTCCCCTCGCTACCCCTCTCCCCCTCCCCCTCTCTCTCCCCCCTCTCTCTCCCCCTCTACCCTCTCTCTCTCCCCTTCTCTCTGCCCCCTCTCCCCTCTCGCTCTCTCCCCCCCAGGTGTAACGGCTGTGAAGCGGTTCTCTCTGGGATCGAGGACCAGATCAGTCGAGCCGATCAGTACCGCGAACACCAGTTACAGCTCCGACATCAGATCGAGACCGAGGTGAACGATGAAAGCCTCTTCTCAACCGCTCCCCACCGCCCACCCTCCCCTCCTCCTCCCGTCCCACTCACCCGTCTGACGATCACGGCCCATTTCAGTCCCCTCAGACCCCGAGTCACCGACCCTTCAGCCTGTCCTCCAATGCTGGTCCACGTTCCTGTCCCTGTCCCCGTCCGAGCCGGACCCCTCTGCTCCCGTTTGGCCTCGATCCCTCTAAACCTTCCCTGCCCCTGTCCCTGTCCGAGTGTCGTTAATTTCCCCGCCTCGCCCACTTCCCCCGGCAGCTCCTTCCACAGACGGACCACCCGTATCCCTCTAAACCTTCCCTATCCGTGTCCCTGTCCACAGACGGACCACCGTATCCCTCTAAACCTCTCCTGTCCGCGTCCCTGTCCACAGACGGACCACCGTATCCCTCTAAACCTCTCCTGTCCGTGTCCCTGTCCACAGACGGACCACCGTATCCCTCTAAACCTCTCCTGTCCGTGTCCCTGTCCACAGACGGACCACCGTATCCCTCTAAACCTCTCCTGTCCGTGTCCCTGTCCACAGACGGACCACCGTATCCCTCTAAACCTCTCCTGTCCGTGTCCCTGTCCACAGACGGACCACCGTATCCCTCTAAACCTCTCCTGTCCGTGTCCCTGTCCACAGACGGACCACCGTATCCCTCTAAACCTCTCCTGTCCGCGTCCCTGTCCACAGACGGACCACCGTATCCCTCTAAACCTTCCCTATCCATGTTCCTGTCCACAGACGGACCACCGTATCCCTCTAAACCTCTCCTGTCCGCGTCCCTGTCCACAGACGGACCACCGTATCCCTCTAAACCTCTCCTGTCCGTGTCCCTGTCCACATACGGACCACCGTATCCCTCTAAACCTCTCCTGTCCGTGTCCCTGTCCACAGACGGACCACCGTATCTCTCTAAACCTCTCCTATCCGTGTCCCTGTCCACAGACGGACCACCGTATCCCTCTAAACCTTCCCTATCCGTGTCCCTGTCCACAGACGGACCACCGTATCCCTCTAAACCTCTCCTGTCCGTGTCCCTGTCCACAGACGGACCACCGTATCCCTCTAAACCTCTCCTGTCCGTGTCCCTGTCCACAGACGGACCACCGTATCCCTCTAAACCTCTCCTGTCCGCGTCCCTGTCCACAGACGGACCACCGTATCCCTCTAAACCTCTCCTGTCCGTGTCCCTGTCCACAGACGGACCACCGTATCCCTCTAAACCTCTCCTGTCCGTGTAAACCTTCCCTATCCGTGTCCCTGTCCACAGACGGACCACCGTATCCCTCTAAACCTCTCCTATCCGTGTCCCTGTCCACAGACGGACCACCGTATCCCTCTAAACCTCTCCTATCCGTGTCCCTGTCCACAGACGGACCACCGTATCCCTCTAAACCTCTCCTGTCCGTGTCCCTGTCCACAGACGGACCACCGTATCCCTCTAAACCTCTCCTGTCCGCGTCCCTGTCCACAGACGGACCACCGTATCCCTCTAAACCTCTCCTCTCCGTGTCCCTGTCCACAGACGGACCACCGTATCCCTCTAAACCTCTCCTGTCCGCGTCCCTGTCCACAGACGGACCACCGTATCCCTCTAAACCTCTCCTATCCGTGTCCCTGTCCACAGACGGACCACCGTATCCCTCTAAACCTCTCCTATCCGTGTCCCCGTCCACAGACGGACCACCGTATCCCTCTGAACCTCTCCTGTCCGTGTCCCTGTCCACAGACGGACCACCGTATCCCTCTAAACCTCTCCTGTCCGTGTCCCTGTCCACAGACGGACCACCGTATCCCTCTAAACCTCTCCTGTCCGTGTCCCTGTCCACAGACGGACCACCGTATCCCTCTAAACCTCCCCTATCCGTGTCCCTGTCCACAGACGGACCACCGTATCCCTCTAAACCTCTCCTATCCGTGTCCCTGTCCACAGACGGACCACCGTATCCCTCTAAACCTCTCCTGTCCGTGTCCCTGTCCACAGACGGACCACCGTATCCCTCTAAACCTCTCCTATCCGTGTCCCTGTCCACAGACGGACCACCGTATCCCTCTAAACCTCTCCTGTCCGTGTTCCTGTCCACAGACGGACCACCGTATCCCTCTAAACCTCTCCTGTCCGCGTCCCTGGCCACAGACGGACCACCGTATCCCTCTAAACCTTCCCTATCCGTGTCCCTGTCCACAAACGGACCACCGTATCCCTCTAAACCTCTCCTGTCCGTGTTCCCTGTCCACAGACAGACCACAGTATCCCTCTAAACCTTTCCTGTCCGTGTCCCTGTCCACAGACGGACCACCGTATCCCTCTAAACCTTTCCTGTCCGTGTCCCTGTCCACAGACGGACCACCGTATCCCTCTAAACCTCTCCTCTCCGTGTCCCTGTCCACAGACGGACCACCGTATCCCTCTAAACCTCTCCTGTCCGTGTCCCTGTCCACAGACGGACCACCGTATCCCTCTAAACCTCTCCTCTCCGTCCCTGTCCACAGACGGACCCCGTATCCCTGTCCACAGACGGACCACCTATCCCTCTAAACCTTCCTATCCGTGTCCCTGTCCACAGACGGACCACCGCCCACCGTATCCCTCTAAACCTTCCCTCCTGTCCGTCCCTGTCCACAGACGGACCACCGTATCCCTCTAAACCTCTCCTGTCCGTGTCCCTGTCCACAGACGGACCACCGTATCCCTCTAAACCTCCCTATCCGTGTCCCTGTCCACAGACGGACCACCGTATCCCTCTAAACCTCTCCTGTCCGCGTCCCTGTCCACAGACGGACCACCGTATCCCTCTAAACCTCTCCTGTCCGTGTCCCTGTCCACAGACGGACCACCGTATCCCTCTAAACCTCACCTGTCCGTGTCCCTGTCCACAGACGGACCACCGTATCCCTCTAAACCTCTCCTGTCCGTGTCCCTGTCCACAGACGGACCACCGTATCCCTCTAAACCTCTCCTATCCGTGTCCCTGTCCACAGACGGACCACCGTATCCCTCTAAACCTCTCCTGTCCGCGTCCCTGTCCACAGACGGACCACCGTATCCCTCTAAACCTTCCCTATCCGTGTCCCTGTCCACAGACGGACCACCGTATCCCTCTAAACCTCTCCTATCCGTGTCCCTGTCCACAGACGGACCACCGTATCCCTCTAAACCTCTCCTATCCGTGTCCCTGTCCACAGACGGACCACCGTATCCCTCTAAACCTTCCCTATCCGTGTCCCTGTCCACAGACGGACCACCGTATCCCTCTAAACCTCTCCTGTCCGTGTCCCTGTCCACAGACGGACCACCGTATCCCTCTAAACCTCTCCTGTCCGTGTCCCTGTCCACAGACGGACCACCGTATCCCTCTAAACCTCTCCTGTCCGCGTCCCTGTCCACAGACGGACCACCGTATCCCTCTAAACCTTCCCTATCCGTGTCCCTGTCCACAGACGGACCACCGTATCCCTCTAAACCTCTCCTGTCCGTGTCCCTGTCCACAGACGGACCACCGTATCCCTCTAAACCTTCCCTATCCGTGTCCCTGTCCACAGACGGACCACCGTATCCCTCTAAACCTCTCCTGTCCGTGTCCCTGTCCACAGACGGACCACCGTATCCCTCTAAACCTCTCCTGTCCGTGTCCCTGTCCACAGACGGACCACCGTATCCCTCTAAACCTCTCCTATCCGTGTCCCTGTCCACAGACGGACCACCGTATCCCTCTAAACCTCTCCTATCCGTGTCCCTGTCCACAGACGGACCACCGTATCCCTCTAAACCTCTCCTGTCCGTGTCCCTGTCCACAGACGGACCACCGTATCCCTCTAAACCTCTCCTATCCGTGTCCCTGTCCACAGACGGACCACCGTATCCCTCTAAACCTCTCCTATCCGTGTCCCTGTCCACAGACGGACCACCGTATCCCTCTAAACCTCTCCTGTCCGTGTCCCTGTCCACAGACGGACCACCGTATCCCTCTAAACCTCTCCTATCCGTGTCCCTGTCCACAGACGGACCACCGTATCCCTCTAAACCTCTCCTGTCCGTGTCCCTGTCCACAGACGGACCACCGTATCCCTCTAAACCTCTCCTATCCGTGTCCCTGTCCACAGACGGACCACCGTATCCCTCTAAACCTCTCCTATCCGTGTCCCTGTCCACAGACGGACCACCGTATCCCTCTAAACCTTCCTGTCCGTGTCCCTGTCCACAGACGGACCACCGTATCCCTCTAAACCTCTCCTTCCGTGTCCCTGTCCACAGACGGACCACCGTATCCCTCTAAACCTCTCCTGTCCGTGTCCCTGTCCACAGACGGACCACCGTATCCCTCTAAACCTCTCCTATCCGTGTCCCTGTCCACAGACGGACCACCGTATCCCTCTAAACCTCTCCTTCCGTGTCCCTGTCCACAGACGGACCACCGTATCCCTCTAAACCTCTCCTGTCCGTGTCCCTGTCCACAGACGGACCACCGTATCCCTCTAAACCTCTCCTATCCGTGTCCCTGTCCACAGACGGACCACCGTATCCCTCTAAACCTCTCCTTCCGTGTCCCTGTCCACAGACGGACCACCGTATCCCTCTAAACCTCTCCTATCCGTGTCCCTGTCCACAGACGGACCACCGTATCCCTCTAAACCTCTCCTATCCGTGTCCCTGTCCACAGACGGACCACCGTATCCCTCTAAACCTTCCTATCCGTGTCCCTGTCCACAGACGGACCACCGTATCCCTCTAAACCTCTCCTGTCCGTGTCCCTGTCCACAGACGGACCACCGTATCCCTCTAAACCTCTCCTGTCCGTGTCCCTGTCCACAGACGGACCACCGTATCCCTCTAAACCTTCCCTATCCGTGTCCCTGTCCACAGACGGACCACCGTATCCCTCTAAACCTCTCCTATCCGTGTCCCTGTCCACAGACGGACCACCGTATCCCTCTAAACCTTCCCTATCCGTGTCCCTGTCCACAGACGGACCACCGTATCCCTCTAAACCTCTCCTGTCCGTGTCCCTGTCCACAGACGGACCGCCGTATCCCTCTAAACCTCTCCTGTCCGCGTCCCTCTCCACAGACGGACCACCGTATCCCTCTAAACCTCTCCTATCCGCGTCCCTGTCCACAGACGGACCACCGTATCCCTCTAAACCTCTCCTGTCCGTGTCCCTGTCCACAGACGGACCACTGTATCCCTCTAAACCTCTCCTGTCCGTGTCCCTGTCCACAGACGGACCACCGTATCCCTCTAAACCTCTCCTGTCCATGTCCCTGTCCACAGACGGACCACCGTATCCCTCTAAACCTCTCCTGTCCGTGTCCCTGTCCACAGACGGACCACCGTATCCCTCTAAACCTCTCCTGTCCTCCTCCGACGGACCACCGTATCCCTGTCCCTGTCCACAGACGGACCACCGTATCCCTCTAAACCTCTCCTGTCCGTGTCCCTGTCCACAGACGGACCACCGTATCCCTCTAAACCTTCCCTATCCTGTCCCTGTCCACAGACGGACCACCGTATCCCTCTAAACCTCTCCCTGTCCGTGTCCCTGTCCACAGACGGACCACCGTATCCCTCTAAACCTTCCCTATCCGTGTCCCTGTCCACAGACGGACCACCGTATCCCTCTAAACCTCTCCTGTCCGTGTCCCTGTCCACAGACGGACCACCGTATCCCTCTAAACCTTCCCTATCCGTGTCCCTGTCCACAGACGGACCACCGTATCCCTCTAAACCTCTCCTGTCCGTGTCCCTGTCCACAGACGGACCACCGTATCCCTCTAAACCTTCCCTATCCGTGTCCCTGTCCACAGACGGACCACCGTATCCCTCTAAACCTCTCCTATCCGTGTCCCTGTCCACAGACGGACCACCGTATCCCTCTAAACCTCTCCTATCCGTGTCCCTGTCCACAGACGGACCACCGTATCCCTCTAAACCTTCCCTATCCGTGTCCCTGTCCACAGACGGACCACCGTATCCCTCTAAACCTCTCCTGTCCGTGTCCCTGTCCACAGACGGACCACCGTATCCCTCTAAACCTCTCCTGTCCGTGTCCCTGTCCACAGACGGACCACCGTATCCCTCTAAACCTCTCCTGTCCGTGTCCCTGTCCACAGACGGACCACCGTATCCCTCTAAACCTCTCCTGTCCGTGTCCCTGTCCACAGACGGACCACCGTATCCCTCTAAACCTCTCCTATCCGTGTCCCTGTCCACAGACGGACCACCGTATCCCTCTAAACCTCTCCTATCCGTGTCCCTGTCCACAGACGGACCACCGTATCCCTCTAAACCTCTCCTGTCCGTGTCCCTGTCCACAGACGGACCACCGTATCCCTCTAAACCTCTCCTGTCCGTGTCCCTGTCCACAGACGGACCACCGTATCCCTCTAAACCTCTCCTGTCCGCGTCCCTGTCCACAGACGGACCACCGTATCCCTCTAAACCTCTCCTATCCGTGTCCCTGTCCACAGACGGACCACCGTATCCCTCTAAACCTCTCCTATCCGTGTCCCTGTCCACAGACGGACCACCGTATCCCTCTAAACCTCTCCTGTCCGTGTCCCTGTCCACAGACGGACCACCGTATCCCTCTAAACCTTCCCTATCCGTGTCCCTGTCCACAGACGGACCACCGTATCCCTCTAAACCTCTCCTGTCCGTGTCCCTGTCCACAGACGGACCACCGTATCCCTCTAAACCTCTCCTATCCGTGTCCCTGTCCACAGACGGACCACCGTATCCCTCTAAACCTTCCCTATCCGTGTCCCTGTCCACAGACGGACCACCGTATCCCTCTAAACCTCTCCTGTCCGTGTCCCTGTCCACAGACGGACCACCGTATCCCTCTAAACCTCTCCCTATCCGTGTCCCTGTCCACAGACGGACCACCGTATCCCTCTAAACCTCTCCTGTCCGCGTCCCTGTCCACAGACGGACCACCGTATCCCTCTAAACCTTCCCTATCCGTGTCCCTGTCCACAGACGGACCACCGTATCCCTCTAAACCTCTCCTGTCCGCGTCCCTGTCCACAGACGGACCACCGTATCCCTCTAAACCTTCCCTATCCGTGTCCCTGTCCACAGACGGACCACCGTATCCCTCTAAACCTCTCCTGTCCGTGTCCCTGTCCACAGACGGACCACCGTATCCCTCTAAACCTCTCCTGTCCGTGTCCCTGTCCACAGACGGACCACCGTATCCCTCTAAACCTCTCCTATCCGTGTCCCTGTCCACAGACGGACCACCGTATCCCTCTAAACCTCTCCTATCCGTGTCCCTGTCCACAGACGGACCACCGTATCCCTCTAAACCTCTCCTGTCCGTGTCCCTGTCCACAGACGGACCACCGTATCCCTCTAAACCTCTCCTGTCCGTGTCCCTGTCCACAGACGGACCACCGTATCCCTCTAAACCTTCTCCTGTCCGCGTCCCTGTCCACAGACGGACCACCGTATCCCTCTAAACCTCTCCTATCCGTGTCCCTGTCCACAGACGGACCACCGTATCCCTCTAAACCTCTCCTATCCGTGTCCCTGTCCACAGACGGACCACCGTATCCCTCTAAACCTCTCCTGTCCGTGTCCCTGTCCACAGACGGACCACCGTATCCCTCTAAACCTCTCCTATCCGTGTCCCTGTCCACAGACGGACCACCGTATCCCTCTAAACCTTCCCTATCCGTGTCCCTGTCCACAGACGGACCACCGTATCCCTCTAAACCTCTCCTCCGTGTCCCTGTCCACAGACGGACCACCGTATCCCTCTAAACCTTCCTATCCGTCCACAGACGGACCACCGTATCCCTCTAAACCTCTCCTGTCCGTGTCCCTGTCCACAGACGGACCACCGTATCCCTCTAAACCTCTCCTGTCCGTGTCCCTGTCCACAGACGGACCACCGTATCCCTCTAAACCTCTCCTGTCCGCGTCCCTGTCCACAGACGGACCACCGTATCCCTCTAAACCTCTCCTGTCCGTGTCCCTGTCCACAGACGGACCACCGTATCCCTCTAAACCTCTCCTATCCGTGTCCCTGTCCACAGACGGACCACCGTATCCCTCTAAACCTCTCCTGTCCGTCCCTGTCCACAGACGGACCACCGTATCCCTCTAAACCTTCCCTGTCCGTGTCCCTGTCCACAGACGGACCACCGTATCCCTCTAAACCTTCCCTTCCGTCCCTGTCCACAGACGGACCACCGTATCCCTCTAAACCTTCCCTGCCTGTCCCTGTCCGTATTTCTCCCCACCGTATCCCTCTAAACCTCTCCTGTCCGTGTCCCTGTCCACAGACGGACCACCGTATCCCTCTAAACCTTTCCTGTCCGTGTCCCTGTCCACAGACGGACCACCGTATCCCTCTAAACCTTCCCTGTCCGTGTCCCTGTCCACAGACGGACCACCGTATCCCTCTAAACCTCTCCTGTCCGCGTCCCTGTCCACAGACGGACCACCGTATCCCTCTAAACCTTCCCTATCCGTGTCCCTGTCCACAGACGGACCACCGTATCCCTCTAAACCTCTCCTGTCCGTGTCCCTGTCCACAGACGGACCACCGTATCCCTCTAAACCTCTCCTGTCCGTGTCCCTGTCCACAGACGGACCACCGTATCCCTCTAAACCTCTCCTATCCGTGTCCCTGTCCACAGACGGACCACCGTATCCCTCTAAACCTCTCCTGTCCGTGTCCCTGTCCACAGACGGACCACCGTATCCCTCTAAACCTCTCCTGTCCGTGTCCCTGTCCACAGACGGACCACCGTATCCCTCTAAACCTCTCCTATCCGTGTCCCTGTCCACAGACGGACCACCGTATCCCTCTAAACCTTCCCTGTCCGTGTCCCTGTCCACAGACGGACCACCGTATCCCTCTAAACCTCTCCTGTCCGTATCCCTGTCCACAGACGGACCACCGTATCCCTCTAAACCTCTCCTGTCCGTGTCCCTGTCCACAGACGGACCACCGTATCCCTCTAAACCTCTCCTGTCCGCGTCCCTGTCCACAGACGGACCACCGTATCCCTCTAAACCTTTCCTGTCCGTGTCCCTGTCCACAGACGGACCACCGTATCCCTCTAAACCTCTCCTATCCGTGTCCCTGTCCACAGACGGACCACCGTATCCCTCTAAACCTCTCCTGTCCGTGTCCCTGTCCACAGACGGACCACCGTATCCCTCTAAACCTCTCCTGTCCGTGTCCCTGTCCACAGACGGACCACCGTATCCCTCTAAACCTCTCCTGTCCGTGTCCCTGTCCACAGACGGACCACCGTATCCCTCTAAACCTCTCCTATCCGTGTCCCTGTCCACAGACGGACCACCGTATCCCTCTAAACCTCTCCTGTCCGCGTCCCTGTCCACAGACGGACCACCGTATCCCTCTAAACCTCTCCTCTCCGTGTCCCTGTCCACAGACGGACCACCGTATCCCTCTAAACCTCTCCTGTCCGTGTCCCTGTCCACAGACGGACCACCGTATCCCTCTAAACCTCTCCTGTCCGCGTCCCTGTCCACAGACGGACCACCGTATCCCTCTAAACCTTCCCTATCCGTGTCCCTGTCCACAGACGGACCACCGTATCCCTCTAAACCTTCCTGTCCGTGTCCCTGTCCACAGACGGACCACCGTATCCCTCTAAACCTTCCCTATCCGTGTCCCTGTCCACAGACGGACCACCGTATCCCTCTAAACCTCTCCTGTCCGCGTCCCTGTCCACAGACGGACCACCGTATCCCTCTAAACCTCTCCTATCCGTGTCCCTGTCCACAGACGGACCACCGTATCCCTCTAAACCTCTCCTATCCGTGTCCCTGTCCACAGACGGACCACCGTATCCCTCTAAACCTCTCCTGTCCGTGTCCCTGTCCACAGACGGACCACCGTATCCCTCTAAACCTCTCCTATCCGTGTCCCTGTCCACAGACGGACCACCGTATCCCTCTAAACCTCTCCTATCCGTGTCCCTGTCCACAGACGGACCACCGTATCCCTCTAAACCTCTCCTGTCCGTGTCCCTGTCCACAGACGGACCACCGTATCCCTCTAAACCTCTCCTGTCCGTGTCCCTGTCCACAGACGGACCACCGTATCCCTCTAAACCTCTCCTGTCCGCGTCCCTGTCCACAGACGGACCACCGTATCCCTCTAAACCTCTCCTGTCCGTGTCCCTGTCCACAGACGGACCACCGTATCCCTCTAAACCTCTCCTGTCCGCGTCCCTGTCCACAGACGGACCACCGTATCCCTCTAAACCTCTCCTGTCCGTGTCCCTGTCCACAGACGGACCACCGTATCCCTCTAAACCTCTCCTGTCCGCGTCCCTGTCCACAGACGGACCACCGTATCCCTCTAAACCTCTCCTATCCGTGTCCCTGTCCACAGACGGACCACCGTATCCCTCTAAACCTCTCCTTCCGTGTCCCTGTCCACAGACGGACCACCGTATCCCTCTAAACCTCTCCTGTCCGTGTCCCTGTCCACAGACGGACCACCGTATCCCTCTAAACCTCTCCTATCCGTGTCCCTGTCCACAGACGGACCACCGTATCCCTCTAAACCTCTCCTGTCCGCGTCCCTGTCCACAGACGGACCACCGTATCCCTCTAAACCTCTCCTGTCCGTGTCCCTGTCCACAGACGGACCACCGTATCCCTCTAAACCTCTCCTATCCGTGTCCCTGTCCACAGACGGACCACCGTATCCCTCTAAACCTTCCTGTCCGTGTCCCTGTCCACAGACGGACCACCGTATCCCTCTAAACCTCTCCTGTCCGCGTCCCTGTCCACAGACGGACCACCCGTATCCCTCTAAACCTTCCCTATCCGTGTCCCTGTCCACAGACGGACCACCGTATCCCTCTAAACCTCTCCTATCCGTGTCCCTGTCCACAGACGGACCACCGTATCCCTCTAAACCTCTCCTGTCCGTGTCCCTGTCCACAGACGGACCACCGTATCCCTCTAAACCTCTCCTATCCGTGTCCCTGTCCACAGACGGACCACCGTATCCCTCTAAACCTCTCCTATCCGTGTCCCTGTCCACAGACGGACCACCGTATCCCTCTAAACCTCTCCTGTCCGTGTCCCTGTCCACAGACGGACCACCGTATCCCTCTAAACCTCTCTGTCCGCGTCCCTGTCCACAGACGGACCACCGTATCCCTCTAAACCTCTCCTATCCGTGTCCCTGTCCACAGACGGACCACCGTATCCCTCTAAACCTCTCCTGTCCGTGTCCCTGTCCACAGACGGACCACCGTATCCCTCTAAACCTCTCCTGTCCGTGTCCCTGTCCACAGACGGACCACCGTATCCCTCTAAACCTCTCCTATCCGTGTCCCTGTCCACAGACGGACCACCGTATCCCTCTAAACCTCTCCTGTCCGTGTCCCTGTCCACAGACGGACCACCGTATCCCTCTAAACCTCTCCTGTCCGTGTCCCTGTCCACAGACGGACCACCGTATCCCTCTAAACCTCTCCTGTCCGTGTCCCTGTCCACAGACGGACCACCGTATCCCTCTAAACCTCTCCTGTCCGCGTCCCTGTCCACAGACGGACCACCGTATCCCTCTAAACCTCTCCTATCCGAGTCCCTGTCCACAGACGGACCACCGTATCCCTCTAAACCTCTCCTGTCCGTGTCCCTGTCCACAGACGGACCACCGTATCCCTCTAAACCTCTCCTGTCCGTGTCCCTGTCCACAGACGGACCACCGTATCCCTCTAAACCTCTCCTATCCGGTCCCTGTCCACAGACGGACCACCGTATCCCTCTAAACCTTCCTCCTGTCCCTGTCCACAGACGGACCACCGTATCCCTCTAAACCTCTCCTGTCCGTGTCCCTGTCCACAGACGGACCACCGTATCCCTCTAAACCTCTCCTATCCGAGTCCCTGTCCACAGACGGACCACCGTATCCCTCTAAACCTTCCTGTCCGTGTCCCTGTCCACAGACGGACCACCGTATCCCTCTAAACCTCTCCTGTCCGTGTCCCTGTCCACAGACGGACCACCGTATCCCTCTAAACCTCTCCTGTCCGTGTCCCTGTCCACAGACGGACCACCGTATCCCTCTAAACCTCTCCTATCCGTGTCCCTGTCCACAGACGGACCACCGTATCCCTCTAAACCTCTCCTATCCGTGTCCCTGTCCACAGACGGACCACCGTATCCCTCTAAACCTCTCCTGTCCGTGTCCCTGTCCACAGACGGACCACCGTATCCCTCTAAACCTCTCCTGTCCGTGTCCCTGTCCACAGACGGACCACCGTATCCCTCTAAACCTTCTCTGTCCGCGTCCCTGTCCACAGACGGACCACCGTATCCCTCTAAACCTCTCCTATCCGTGTCCCTGTCCACAGACGGACCACCGTATCCCTCTAAACCTCCCCTGTCCGTGTCCCTGTCCACAGACGGACCACCGTATCCCTCTAAACCTCTCCTGTCCGCGTCCCTGTCCACAGACGGACCACCGTATCCCTCTAAACCTCTCCTGTCCGCGTCCCTGTCCACAGACGGACCACCGTATCCCTCTAAACCTCTCCTGTCCGTGTCCCTGTCCACAGACGGACCACCGTATCCCTCTAAACCTTCCCTGTCCGCGTCCCTGTCCACAGACGGACCACCGTATCCCTCTAAACCTCTCCTGTCCGTGTCCCTGTCCACAGACGGACCACCGTATCCCTCTAAACCTTCCCTGTCCGCGTCCCTGTCCACAGACGGACCACCGTATCCCTCTAAACCTCTCCTGTCCGTGTCCCTGTCCACAGACGGACCACCGTATCCCTCTAAACCTCTCCTGTCCGCGTCCCTGTCCACAGACGGACCACCGTATCCCTCTAAACCTCTCCTCCCTCTAAACCTTCCTGTCCGGTCCCTGTCCACAGACGGACCACCGTATCCCTCTAAACCTCTCCTATCCGTGTCCCTGTCCACAGACGGACCACCGTATCCCTCTCCTAAAGCGACTCTCCTGTCCGCGTCCCTGTCCACAGACGGACCACCGTATCCCTCTAAACCTCTCCTGTCCGCGTCCCTGTCCACAGACGGACCACCGTATCCCTCTAAACCTCTCCTGTCCGCGTCCCTGTCCACAGACGGACCACCGTATCCCTCTCCCTTCCGGTCCCTGTCCAAGACGGACCACCGTATCCCTCTAAACCTCCCTGTCCGTTCCCTGTCCACAGACGGACCACCGTATCCCTCTAAACCTCTCCTGTCCGCTCCCTGTCCACAGACGGACCACCGTATCCCTCTAAACCTTCCTTCCGTGTCCCTGTCCACAGACGGACCACCGTATCCCTCTAAACCTTCCTGTCCGTGTCCCTGTCCACAGACGGACCACCGTATCCCTCTAAACCTCTCCTGTCCGTGTCCCTGTCCACAGACGGACCACCGTATCCCTCTAAACCTCTCCTGTCCGTGTCCCTGTCCACAGACGGACCACCGTATCCCTCTAAACCTTCCCTGTCCGTGTCCCTGTCCACAGACGGACCACCGTATCCCTCTAAACCTCTCCTGTCCGTGTCCCTGTCCACAGACGGACCACCGTATCCCTCTAAACCTCTCCTGTCCGTGTCCCTGTCCACAGACGGACCACCGTATCCCTCTAAACCTTCCCTGTCCGTGTCCCTGTCCACAGACGGACCACCGTATCCCTCTAAACCTTCCTGTCCGTGTCCCTGTCCACAGACGGACCACCGTATCCCTCTAAACCTCTCCTGTCCGTGTCCCTGTCCACAGACGGACCACCGTATCCCTCTAAACCTTCTCCTGTCCGTGTCCCTGTCCACAGACGGACCACCGTATCCCTCTAAACCTCTCCTGTCCGTGTCCCTGTCCACAGACGGACCACCGTATCCCTCTAAACCTCTCCTGTCCGTGTCCCTGTCCACAGACGGACCACCGTATCCCTCTAAACCTCTCCTGTCCGCGTCCCTGTCCACAGACGGACCACCGTATCCCTCTAAACCTCTCCTATCCGTGTCCCTGTCCACAGACGGACCACCGTATCCCTCTAAACCTCTCCTGTCCGTGTCCCTGTCCACAGACGGACCACCGTATCCCTCTAAACCTCTCCTGTCCGTGTCCCTGTCCACAGACGGACCACCGTATCCCTCTAAACCTCTCCTGTCCGCGTCCCTGTCCACAGACGGACCACCGTATCCCTCTAAACCTCTCCTGTCCGCGTCCCTGTCCACAGACGGACCACCGTATCCCTCTAAACCTCTCCTGTCCGCGTCCCTGTCCACAGACGGACCACCGTATCCCTCTAAACCTCTCCTATCCGTGTCCCTGTCCACAGACGGACCACCGTATCCCTCTAAACCTCTCCTGTCCGCGTCCCTGTCCACAGACGGACCACCGTATCCCTCTAAACCTCTCCTGTCCGCGTCCCTGTCCACAGACGGACCACCGTATCCCTCTAAACCTCTCCTGTCCGCGTCCCTGTCCACAGACGGACCACCGTATCCCTCTAAACCTCTCCTGTCCGTGTCCCTGTCCACAGACGGACCACCGTATCCCTCTAAACCTCTCCTGTCCGTGTCCCTGTCCACAGACGGACCACCGTATCCCTCTAAACCTAAACCTCTCTAAACCTTCGGTCCCTGTCCACAGACGGACCACCGTATCCCTCTAAACCTTCCTGTCCACAGACGGACCACCGTATCCCTCTAAACCTTCCTGTCCGTGTCCCTGTCCACAGACGGACCACCGTATCCCTCTAAACCTCTCCTGTCCGTGTCCCTGTCCACAGACGGACCACCGTATCCCTCTAAACCTTCCCTGTCCGTGTTCCTGTCCACAGACGGACCACCGTATCCCTCTAAACCTTCCTGTCCCGTCCCTGTCCACAGACGGACCACCGTATCCCTCTAAACCTCTCCTGTCCGTGTCCCTGTCCACAGACGGACCACCGTATCCCTCTAAACCTCTCCTGTCCGTGTCCCTGTCCACAGACGGACCACCGTATCCCTCTAAACCTTCCTGTCCGTCCCTGTCCACAGACGGACCACCGTATCCCTCTAAACCTCTCCTTCCGTGTCCCTGTCCACAGACGGACCACCGTATCCCTCTAAACCTCTCCTGTCCGCGTCCCTGTCCACAGACGGACCACCGTATCCCTCTAAACCTCTCCTGTCCGTGTCCCTGTCCACAGACGGACCACCGTATCCCTCTAAACCTCTCCTGTCCGTGTCCCTGTCCACAGACGGACCACCGTATCCCTCTAAACCTCTCCTGTCCGTGTCCCTGTCCACAGACGGACCACCGTATCCCTCTAAACCTCTCCTATCCGTGTCCCTGTCCACAGACGGACCACCGTATCCCTCTAAACCTCTCCTATCCGTGTCCCTGTCCACAGACGGACCACCGTATCCCTCTAAACCTCTCCTGTCCGCGTCCCTGTCCACAGACGGACCACCGTATCCCTCTAAACCTCTCCTGTCCGCGTCCCTGTCCACAGACGGACCACCGTATCCCTCTAAACCTCTCCTGTCCGCGTCCCTCTCCACAGACGGACCACCGTATCCCTCTAAACCTCTCCTGTCCGCGTCCCTGTCCACAGACGGACCACCGTATCCCTCTAAACCTCTCCTATCCGTGTCCCTGTCCACAGACGGACCACCGTATCCCTCTAAACCTCTCCTGTCCGCGTCCCTGTCCACAGACGGACCACCGTATCCCTCTAAACCTTCCTGTCCGCGTCCCTGTCCACAGACGGACCACCGTATCCCTCTAAACCTCTCCTGTCCGCGTCCCTGTCCACAGACGGACCGCCGTATCCCTCTAAACCTCTCCTGTCCGCGTCCCTGTCCACAGACGGACCACCGTATCCCTCTAAACCTCTCCTGTCCGGTCCCTGTCCACAGACGGACCACCGTATCCCTCTAAACCTCTCCTGTCCGTGTCCCTCTCCACAGACGGACCACCGTATCCCTCTAAACCTTCCCTGTCCGTGTACCTGTCCACAGACGGACCACCGTCCTGTCCGGTCCTGTCCACATATCCCTCTAAACCTCTCCTATCCGTGTCCCTGTCCACAGACGGACCACCGTATCCCTCTAAACCTCTCCTGTCCGTGTCCCTGTCCACAGACGGACCACCGTATCCCTCTAAACCTCTCCTGTCCGTGTCCCTGTCCACAGACGGACCACCGTATCCCTCTAAACCTCTCCTGTCCGCGTCCCTGTCCACAGACGGACCACCGTATCCCTCTAAACCTCTCCTGTCCGTGTCCCTGTCCACAGACGGACCACCGTATCCCTCTAAACCTCTCCTGTCCGCGTCCCTGTCCACAGACGGACCACCGTATCCCTCTAAACCTCTCCTGTCCGCGTCCCTCTCCACAGACGGACCACCGTATCCCTCTAAACCTCTCCTGTCCGCGTCCCTGTCCACAGACGGACCACCGTATCCCTCTAAACCTCTCCTGTCCGGTCCCTTCCACAGACGGACCACCGTATCCCTCTAAACCTCTCCTGTCCGTGTCCCTGTCCACAGACGGACCACCGTATCCCTCTAAACCTCTCCTGTCCGTGTCCCTGTCCACAGACGGACCACCGTATCCCTCTAAACCTCTCCTGTCCGTGTCCCTGTCCACAGACGGACCACCGTATCCCTCTAAACCTCTCCTGTCCGTGTCCCTGTCCACAGACGGACCACCGTATCCCTCTAAACCTCTCCTGTCCGCGTCCCTGTATCCCTCTACCTCTCCTGTCCGTCCCTGTCCACAGACGGACCACCGTATCCCTCTAAACCTCTCCTGTCCGTGTCCCTGTCCACAGACGGACCACCGTATCCCTCTAAACCTCTCCTGTCCGTGTCCCTGTCCACAGACGGACCACCGTATCCCTCTAAACCTCTCCTGTCCGTGTCCCTGTCCACAGACGGACCACCGTATCCCTCTAAACCTTCCTGTCCGCGTCCCTGTCCACAGACGGACCACCGTATCCCTCTAAACCTTCTCCTGTCCGTGTCCCTGTCCACAGACGGACCACCGTATCCCTCTAAACCTCTCCTGTCCGTGTCCCTGTCCACAGACGGACCACCGTATCCCTCTAAACCTCTCCTGTCCGTGTCCCTGTCCACAGACGGACCACCGTATCCCTCTAAACCTTCCTGTCCGTGACGGACCACCGTCCCTCGTCCTGTCCACAGACGGACCACCGTATCCCTCTAAACCTCTCCTGTCCGTGTCCCTGTCCACAGACGGACCACCGTATCCCTCTAAACCTCTCCTGTCCGTGTCCCTGTCCACAGACGGACCACCGTATCCCTCTAAACCTCTCCTTCCGTGTCCCTGTCCACAGACGGACCACCGTATCCCTCTAAACCTCTCCTGTCCGCGTCCCTGTCCACAGACGGACCACCGTATCCCTCTAAACCTCTCCTGTCCGCGTCCCTGTCCACAGACGGACCACCGTATCCCTCTAAACCTCTCCTGTCCGTGTCCCTCCACAGACGGACCACCGTCCCTCTAAACCTCTCCTGTCCGTGTCCCTGTCCACAGACGGACCACCGTATCCCTCTAAACCTCTCCTGTCCGTGTCCCTGTCCACAGACGGACCACCGTATCCCTCTAAACCTCTCCTATCCGTGTCCCTGTCCACAGACGGACCACCGTATCCCTCTAAACCTCTCCTGTCCGCGTCCCTGTCCACAGACGGACCACCGTATCCCTCTAAACCTCTCCTGTCCGCGTCCCTGTCCACAGACGGACCACCGTATCCCTCTAAACCTCTCCTATCCGTGTCCCTGTCCACAGACGGACCACCGTATCCCTCTAAACCTCTCCTATCCGTGTCCCTGTCCACAGACGGACCACCGTATCCCTCTAAACCTCTCCTGTCCGCGTCCCTGTCCACAGACGGACCACCGTATCCCTCTAAACCTCTCCTATCCGTGTCCCTGTCCACAGACGGACCACCGTATCCCTCTAAACCTTCTCCTATCCGTGTCCCTGTCCACAGACGGACCACCGTATCCCTCTAAACCTCTCCTGTCCGTGTCCCTGTCCACAGACCGGACCACCGTATCCCTCTAAACCTCTCCTGTCCGCGTCCCTGTCCACAGACGGACCACCGTATCCCTCTAAACCTCTCCTGTCCGCGTCCCTGTCCACAGACGGACCACCGTATCCCTCTAAACCTCTCCTGTCCGTCCCTGTCCACAGACGGACCACCCGTATCCCTCTAAACCTTCCCTATCCATGTCCCTGTCCACAGACGGACCACCGTATCCCTCTAAACCTTCCCTGTCCGTGTCCCTGTCCACAGACGGACCATTCCCCGCCTCGTATCCCACTTCCCCCGGCAGCTCCTTCCACAGACGGACCACCGTATCCCTCTAAACCTTCCCTATCCATGTCCCTGTCCACAGACGGACCACCGTATCCCTCTAAACCTTCCTGTCCGTGTCCCTGTCCACAGACGGACCACCGTATCCCTCTAAACCTCTCCTGTCCGCGTCCCTGTCCACAGACGGACCACCGTATCCCTCTAAACCTCTCCTGTCCGCGTCCCTGTCCACAGACGGACCACCGTATCCCTCTAAACCTCTCCTGTCCGTGTCCCTGTCCACAGACGGACCACCGTATCCCTCTAAACCTCTCCTGTCCGTGTCCCTGTCCACAGACGGACCACCGTATCCCTCTAAACCTCTCCTGTCCGTGTCCCTGTCCACAGACGGACCACCGTATCCCTCTAAACCTCTCCTGTCCGTGTCCCTGTCCACAGACGGACCACCGTATCCCTCTAAACCTTCCCTGTCCGTGTACCTGTCCACAGACGGACCACCGTATCCCTCTAAACCTCTCCTATCCGTGTCCCTGTCCACAGACGGACCACCGTATCCCTCTAAACCTCTCCTATCCGTGTCCCTGTCCACAGACGGACCACCGTATCCCTCTAAACCTTCCCTATCCGTGTCCCTGTCCACAGACGGACCACCGTATCCCTCTAAACCTCTCCTGTCCGTGTCCCTGTCCACAGACGGACCACCGTATCCCTCTAAACCTCTCCTGTCCGCGTCCCTGTCCACAGACGGACCACCGTATCCCTCTAAACCTTCCTGTCCGCGTCCCTGTCCACAGACGGACCACCGTATCCCTCTAAACCTCTCCTGTCCGTGTCCCTGTCCACAGATTGACCACCGTATCCCTCTAAACCTTCTCTGTCCGCGTCCCTGTCCACAGACGGACCACCGTATCCCTCTAAACCTCTCCTATCCGTGTCCCTGTCCACAGATGGACCACCGTATCCCTCTAAACCTTCCCTGTCCGCGTCCCTGTCCACAGACGGACCACCGTATCCCTCTAAACCTCTCCTGTCCGTGTCCCTGTCCACAGACGGACCACCGTATCCCTCTAAACCTCTCCTATCCGCGTCCCTGTCCACAGACGGACCACCGTATCCCTCTAAACCTCTCCTGTCCACAGACGGACCACCGTATCCCTCTAAACCTCTCCTATCCGTGTCCCTGTCCACAGACGGACCACCGTATCCCTCTAAACCTCTCCTATCCGTGTCCCTGTCCACAGACGGACCACCGTATCCCTCTAAACCTCTACTGTCCGCGTCCCTATCCACAGACGGACCACCGTATCCCTCTAAACCTCTCCTGTCCGCGTCCCTGTCCACAGACGGACCACCGTATCCCTCTAAACCTCTCCTGTCCGCGTCCCTGTCCACAGACGGACCACCGTATCCCTCTAAACCTCTCCTATCCGTGTTCCTGTCCACAGACGGACCACCCTATCCCTCTAAACCTCTCCTGTCCGCGTCCCTGTCCACAGACGGACCACCGTATCCCTCTAAACCTTTTCCGTCTCCGACGGACCACCGTATCCCTCTAACCTCCCTTCCGCGTCCACAGACGGACCACCGTATCCCTCTAAACCTTCGCTCCCTTCCACAGACGGACCACCGTATCCCTCTAAACCTTCCTGTCCGGTCCCTGTCCACAGACCGACCACCGTATCGCTCTAAACCTCTCCTGTCCGTGTCCCTCTCCACAGACGGACCACCGTATCCCTCTAAACCTCTCCTGTCCGTGTCCTGTCCACAGACGACCACCGTATCCCTGTCCACAGACGGACCACCGTATCCCTCTAAACCTTCCCTGTCCGTGTTCCTCTCCACAGACGGACCACCGTATCCCTCTAAACCTTTCCTGTCCGTATCCCTGTCCACAGACGGACCACCGTATCCCTCTAAACCTCTCCTGTCCGTGTCCCTGTCCACAGACGGACCACCGTATCCCTCTAAACCTTCCCTGTCCGTGTTCCTGTCCACAGACGGACCACCGTATCCCTCTAAACCTTCTCTGTCCGCGTCCCTGTCCACAGACGGACCACCGTATCCCTCTAAACCTCTCCTGTCTGTGTTCCTCTCCACAGACGGACCACCGTATCCCTCTAAACCTTCCCTGTCCATGTTCCTCTCCACAGACGGACCACCGTATCCGTCTAAACCTTTCCTGTCCGTGTCCCTGTCCACAGACGGACCACCGTATACCTCTAAACCTTCCCTGTCCGTGTCCCTGTCCACAGACGGACCACCGTATCCCTCTAAACCTCTCCTGTCCGTGTCCCTGTCCACAGACGGACCACCGTATCCCTCTAAACCTTCCCTGTCCGTGTACCTGTCCACAGACGGACCACCGTATCCCTCTAAACCTCTCCTGTCCGCGTCCTTGTCCACAGACGGACCACCGTATCCCTCTAAACCTCTCCTGTCCGCGTCCCTGTCCACAGACGGACCACCGTATCCCTCTAAACCTCTCCTGTCCGTGTTCCTGTCCACAGACGGACCACCGTATCCCTCTAAACCTCTCCTGTCCGTGTCCCTGTCCACAGACGGACCACCGTATCCCTCTAAACCTCTCCTGTCCGCGTCCCTGTCCACAGACGGACCACCGTATCCCTCTAAACCTCTCCTGTCCGCGTCCCTGTCCACAGACGGACCACCGTATCCCTCTAAACCTCTCCTGTCCGCGTCCCTCTCCACAGACGGACCACCGTATCCCTCTAAACCTCTCCTGTCCGCGTCCCTGTCCAGAGACGGACCACCGTATCCCTCTAAACCTCTCCTATCCGTGTCCCTGTCCACAGACGGACCACCGTATCCCTCTAAACCTCTCCTGTCCGCGTCCCTGTCCACAGACGGACCGCCGTATCCCTCTAAACCTTCCCTGTCCGCGTCCTTGTCCACAGACGGACCACCGTATCCCTCTAAACCTCTCCTGTCCGCGTCCCTGTCCACAGACGGACCGCCGTATCCCTCTAAACCTCTCCTGTCCGCGTCCCTGTCCACAGACGGACCACCGTATCCCTCTAAACCTCTCCTGTCCGCGTCCCTGTCCACAGACGGACCACCGTATCCCTCTAAACCTCTCCTGTCCGTGTCCCTGTCCACAGACGGACCACCGTATCCCTCTAAACCTTCCCTGTCCGTGTACCTGTCCACAGACGGACCACCGTATCCCTCTAAACCTCTCCTATCCGTGTCCCTCTCCACAGACGGACCACCGTATCCCTCTAAACCTCTCCTATCCGTGTTCCTCTCCACAGACGGACCACCGTATCCCTCTAAACCTCTCCTGTCCGCGTCCCTGTCCACAGACGGACCACCGTATCCCTCTAAACCTCTCCTGTCCGCGTCCCTCTCCACAGACGGACCACCGTATCCCTCTAAACCTTCCCTGTCCGTGTACCTGTCCACAGACGGACCACCGTATCCCTCTAAACCTCTCCTGTCCGCGTCCTTGTCCACAGACGGACCACCGTATCCCTCTAAACCTCTCCTGTCCGTGTCCCTGTCCACAGACGGACCACCGTATCCCTCTAAACCTCTCCTGTCCGCGTCCCTGTCCACAGACGGACCACCGTATCCCTCTAAACCTCTCCTATCCGTGTCCCTGTCCACAGACGGACCACCGTATCCCTCTAAACCTCTCCTGTCCGAGTCACTGTCCACAGATGGACCACCGTATCCCTCTAAACCTCTCCTATCCGTGTCCCTGTCCACAGACGGACCACTGTATCCCTCTAAACCTCTCCTGTCCGTGTCCCTGTCCACAGACGGACCACCGTATCCCTCTAAACCTCTCCTGTCCATGTCCCTGTCCACAGACGGACCACCGTATCCCTCTAAACCTCTCCTGTCCGCGTCCCTGTCCACAGACGGACCACCGTATCCCTCTAAACCTCTCCTGTCCGCGTCCCTGTCCACAGACGGACCACCGTATCCCTCTAAACCTCTCCTATCCGTGTCCCTGTCCACAGACGGACCACCGTATCCCTCTAAACCTTCCCTGTCCGTGTCCCTGTCCACAGACGGACCACCGTATCCCTCTAAACCTCTCCTGTCCGTGTCCCTGTCCACAGACGGACCACCGTATCCCTCTAAACCTCTCCTGTCCGCGTCCCTGTCCACAGACGGACCACCGTATCCCTCTAAACCTCTCCTCTCCGTGTCCCTCTCCACAGACGGACCACCGTATCCCTCTAAACCTCTCCTGTCCGTGTCCCTGTCCACAGACGGACCACCGTATCCCTCTAAACCTCTCCTGTCCGTGTCCCTCTCCACAGACGGACCACCGTATCCCTCTAAACCTCTCCTGTCCGTGTCCCTGTCCACAGACGGACCACCGTATCCCTCTAAACCTCTCCTTCCGTGTCCCTGTCCACAGACGGACCACCGTATCCCTCTAAACCTTCCTGTCCGTGTCCCTGTCCACAGACGGACCACCGTATCCCTCTAAACCTCTCCTGTCCGTGTCCCTGTCCACAGACGGACCACCGTATCCCTCTAAACCTCTCCTGTCCGTGTCCCTGTCCACAGACGGACCACCGTATCCCTCTAAACCTCTCCTGTCCGTGTTCCTCTCCACAGACGGACCACCGTATCCCTCTAAACCTTCCCTGTCCGTGTCCCTGTCCACAGACGGACCACCGTATCCCTCTAAACCTTCACTGTCCGTGTCCCTGTCCACAGACGGACCACCGTATCCCTCTAAACCTCTCCTGTCCGTGTCCCTGTCCACAGACGGACCACCGTATCCCTCTAAACCTTCTCTGTCCGCGTCCCTGTCCACAGACGGACCACCGTATCCCTCTAAACCTCTCCTGTCCGTGTCCCTGTCCACAGACGGACCACCGTATCCCTCTAAACCTTCTCTGTCCGCGTCCCTGTCCACAGACGGACCACCGTATCCCTCTAAACCTCTCCTATCCGTGTCCCTGTCCACAGACGGACCACCGTATCCCTCTAAACCTCTCCTGTCCGCGTCCCTGTCCACAGACGGACCACCGTATCCCTCTAAACCTCTCCTGTCCGTGTCCCTGTCCACAGACGGACCACCGTATCCCTCTAAACCTCTCCTGTCCGTGTCCCTGTCCACAGACAGACCACCGTATCCCTCTAAACCTCTCCTGTCCGTGTCCCTGTCCACAGACGGACCACCGTATCCCTCTAAACCTCTCCTATCCGTGTCCCTGTCCACAGACGGACCACCGTATCCCTCTAAACCTCTCCTGTCCGCGTCCCTGTCCACAGACGGACCACCGTATCCCTCTAAACCTCTCCTGTCCGCGTCCCTATCCACAGACGGACCACCGTATCCCTCTAAACCTCTCCTGTCCGCGTCCCTGTCCACAGACGGACCACCGTATCCCTCTAAACCTTCCCTGTCCGTGTTCCTGTCCACAGACGGACCACCGTATCCCTCTAAACCTCTCCTGTCCGCGTCCCTGTCCACAGACGGACCACCGTATCCCTCTAAACCTCTCCTGTCCGTGTCCCTGTCCACAGACGGACCACCGTATCCCTCTAAACCTTCCCTGTCCGTGTCCCTGTCCACAGACGGACCACCGTATCCCTCTAAACCTTCCTGTCCGTGTCCCTGTCCACAGACGGACCACCGTATCCCTCTAAACCTTTCCTGTCCGTGTCCCTGTCCACAGACGGACCACCGTATCCCTCTAAACCTTCCTGTCCGTGTCCCTGTCCACAGACGGACCACCGTATCCCTCTAAACCTTCCCTGTCCGTGTCCCTGTCCACAGACGGACCACCGTATCCCTCTAAACCTTCCCTGTCCGTGTCCCTGTCCACAGACGGACCACCGTATCCCTCTAAACCTCTCCTGTCCGCGTCCCTGTCCACAGACGGACCACCGTATCCCTCTAAACCTCTCCTGTCCGTGTCCCTGTCCACAGACGGACCACCGTATCCCTCTAAACCTTCCCTGTCCGTGTCCCTGTCCACAGACGGACCACCGTATCCCTCTAAACCTCTCCTGTCCGTGTCCCTGTCCACAGACGGACCACCGTATCCCTCTAAACCTCTCCTGTCCGTGTCCCTGTCCACAGACGGACCACCGTATCCCTCTAAACCTCTCCTATCCGTGTCCCTGTCCACAGACGGACCACCGTATCCCTCTAAACCTTCCTGTCCGCGTCCCTGTCCACAGACGGACCACCGTATCCCTCTAAACCTCTCCTGTCCGTGTCCCTGTCCACAGACGGACCACCGTATCCCTCTAAACCTCTCCTGTCCGCGTCCCTGTCCACAGACGGACCACCGTATCCCTCTAAACCTCTCCTGTCCGCGTCCCTGTCCACAGACGGACCACCGTATCCCTCTAAACCTCTCCTATCCGTGTCCCTGTCCACAGACGGACCACCGTATCCCTCTAAACCTCTCCTGTCCGCGTCCCTGTCCACAGACGGACCACCGTATCCCTCTAAACCTCTCCTGTCCGTGTCCCTGTCCACAGACGGACCACCGTATCCCTCTAAACCTCTCCTGTCCGCGTCCCTGTCCACAGACGGACCACCGTATCCCTCTAAACCTCTCCTGTCCGTGTCCCTGTCCACAGACGGACCACCGTATCCCTCTAAACCTCTCCTATCCGTGTCCCTGTCCACAGACGGACCACCGTATCCCTCTAAACCTCTCCTATCCGTGTCCCTGTCCACAGACGGACCACCGTATCCCTCTAAACCTCTCCTGTCCGTGTCCCTGTCCACAGACGGACCACCGTATCCCTCTAAACCTCTCCTGTCCGCGTCCCTGTCCACAGACGGACCACCGTATCCCTCTAAACCTCTCCTGTCCGCGTCCCTGTCCACAGACGGACCACCGTATCCCTCTAAACCTCTCCTGTCCGCGTCCCTGTCCACAGACGGACCACCGTATCCCTCTAAACCTCTCCTGTCCGTGTCCCTGTCCACAGACGGACCACCGTATCCCTCTAAACCTCTCCTGTCCGTGTCCCTGTCCACAGACGGACCACCGTATCCCTCTAAACCTCTCCTGTCCGCGTCCCTGTCCACAGACGGACCACCGTATCCCTCTAAACCTTCCTGTCCGTGTCCCTGTCCACAGACGGACCACCGTATCCCTCTAAACCTTCTCTGTCCGCGTCCCTGTCCACAGACGGACCACCGTATCCCTCTAAACCTCTCCTGTCCGTGTCCCTCTCCACAGACGGACCACCGTATCCCTCTAAACCTTCTCCTGTCCGTGTCCCTGTCCACAGACGGACCACCGTATCCCTCTAAACCTTCCTGTCCGTGTCCCTGTCCACAGACGGACCACCGTATCCCTCTAAACCTTCCTGTCCGTGTCCCTGTCCACAGACGGACCACCGTATCCCTCTAAACCTCTCCTGTCCGTGTCCCTGTCCACAGACGGACCACCGTATCCCTCTAAACCTTCCCTGTCCGTGTCCCTGTCCACAGACGGACCACCGTATCCCTCTAAACCTTCCCTGTCCGTGTCCCTGTCCACAGACGGACCACCGTATCCCTCTAAACCTCTCCTGTCTGTGTCCCTGTCCACAGACGGACCACCGTATCCCTCTAAACCTTCCTGTCCGTGTCCCTGTCCACAGACGGACCACCGTATCCCTCTAAACCTCTCCTGTCCGTGTCCCTGTCCACAGACGGACCACCGTATCCCTCTAAACCTCTCCTCTCCGTGTCCCTGTCCACAGACGGACCACCGTATCCCTCTAAACCTCTCCTCTCCGTGTCCCTGTCCACAGACGGACCACCGTATCCCTCTAAACCTTCCCTATCCGTGTCCCTGTCCACAGACGGACCACCGTATCCCTCTAAACCTCTCCTGTCCGTGTCCCTGTCCACAGACGGACCACCGTATCCCTCTAAACCTCTCCTGTCCGTGTCCCTGTCCACAGACGGACCACCGTATCCCTCTAAACCTCTCCTGTCCGTGTCCCTGTCCACAGACGGACCACCGTATCCCTCTAAACCTCTCCTATCCGTGTCCCTGTCCACAGACGGACCACCGTATCCCTCTAAACCTCTCCTGTCCGCGTCCCTGTCCACAGACGGACCACCGTATCCCTCTAAACCTCTCCTGTCCGCGTCCCTGTCCACAGACGGACCACCGTATCCCTCTAAACCTCTCCTGTCCGTGTCCCTGTCCACAGACGGACCACCGTATCCCTCTAAACCTCTCCTGTCCGCGTCCCTGTCCACAGACGGACCGCCGTATCCCTCTAAACCTTCCCTGTCCGCGTTCCTGTCCACAGACGGACCACCGTATCCCTCTAAACCTCTCCTGTCCGCGTCCCTGTCCACAGACGGACCACCGTATCCCTCTAAACCTCTCCTGTCCGTGTCCCTGTCCACAGACGGACCACCGTATCCCTCTAAACCTCTCCTGTCCGTGTCCCTGTCCACAGACGGACCACCGTATCCCTCTAAACCTCTCCTGTCCGTGTCCCTGTCCACAGACGGACCACCGTATCCCTCTAAACCTCTCCTGTCCGTGTCCCTGTCCACAGACGGACCACCGTATCCCTCTAAACCTCTCCTGTCCGTGTCCCTGTCCACAGACGGACCACCGTATCCCTCTAAACCTCTCCTGTCCGTGTCCCTGTCCACAGACGGACCACCGTATCCCTCTAAACCTCTCCTGTCCGTGTCCCTGTCCACAGACGGACCACCGTATCCCTCTAAACCTTCCTGTCCGTGTCCCTGTCCACAGACGGACCACCGTATCCCTCTAAACCTCTCCTGTCCGTGTTCCTCTCCACAGACGGACCACCGTATCCCTCTAAACCTTCCTGTCCGTGTCCCTGTCCACAGACGGACCACCGTATCCCTCTAAACCTCTCCTGTCCGTGTCCCTGTCCACAGACGGACCACCGTATCCCTCTAAACCTCTCCTCTCCGTGTCCCTGTCCACAGACGGACCACCGTATCCCTCTAAACCTCTCCTGTCCGTGTCCCTGTCCACAGACGGACCACCGTATCCCTCTAAACCTTCCCTGTCCGTGTCCCTGTCCACAGACGGACCACCGTATCCCTCTAAACCTCTCCTGTCCGTGTCCCTGTCCACAGACGGACCACCGTATCCCTCTAAACCTCTCCTGTCCGTGTCCCTGTCCACAGACGGACCACCGTATCCCTCTAAACCTCTCCTGTCCGCGTCCCTGTCCACAGACGGACCACCGTATCCCTCTAAACCTCTCCTGTCCGCGTCCCTGTCCACAGACGGACCACCGTATCCCTCTAAACCTCTCCTGTCCGTGTCCCTGTCCACAGACGGACCACCGTATCCCTCTAAACCTCTCCTGTCCGTGTCCCTGTCCACAGACGGACCACCGTATCCCTCTAAACCTCTCCTGTCCGCGTCCCTGTCCACAGACGGACCACCGTATCCCTCTAAACCTCTCCTGTCCGCGTCCCTGTCCACAGACGGACCACCGTATCCCTCTAAACCTCTCCTATCCGCGTCCCTGTCCACAGACGGACCACCGTATCCCTCTAAACCTCTCCTGTCCGTGTCCCTGTCCACAGACGGACCACCGTATCCCTCTAAACCTCTCCTGTCCGTGTCCCTGTCCACAGACGGACCACCGTATCCCTCTAAACCTCTCCTGTCCGTGTCCCTGTCCACAGACGGACCACCGTATCCCTCTAAACCTCTCCTGTCCGTGTCCCTGTCCACAGACGGACCACCGTATCCCTCTAAACCTCTCCTGTCCGTGTCCCTGTCCACAGACGGACCACCGTATCCCTCTAAACCTTCCTGTCCGTGTCCCTGTCCACAGACGGACCACCGTATCCCTCTAAACCTTCCCTGTCCGTGTCCCTGTCCACAGACGGACCACCGTATCCCTCTAAACCTCTCCTGTCCGTGTCCCTGTCCACAGACGGACCACCGTATCCCTCTAAACCTCTCCTGTCCGTGTCCCTGTCCACAGACGGACCACCGTATCCCTCTAAACCTCTCCCTGTCCGTGTTCCTGTCCACAGACGGACCACCGTATCCCTCTAAACCTCTCCTGTCCGCGTCCCTGTCCACAGACGGACCACCGTATCCCTCTAAACCTCTCCTGTCCGTGTCCCTGTCCACAGACGGACCACCGTATCCCTCTAAACCTTCTCTGTCCGCGTCCCTGTCCACAGACGGACCACCGTATCCCTCTAAACCTCTCCTGTCCGTGTCCCTGTCCACAGACGGACCACCGTATCCCTCTAAACCTCTCCTGTCCGTGTCCCTGTCCACAGACGGACCACCGTATCCCTCTAAACCTCTCCCTGTCCGTGTCCCTGTCCACAGACGGACCACCGTATCCCTCTAAACCTCTCCTATCCGTGTCCCTGTCCACAGACGGACCACCGTATCCCTCTAAACCTCTCCTGTCCGTGTCCCTGTCCACAGACGGACCACCGTATCCCTCTAAACCTCTCCTGTCCGTGTCCCTGTCCACAGACGGACCACCGTATCCCTCTAAACCTCTCCTGTCCGTGTCCCTGTCCACAGACGGACCACCGTATCCCTCTAAACCTCTCCTGTCCGCGTCCCTGTCCACAGACGGACCACCGTATCCCTCTAAACCTCTCCTGTCCGTGTCCCTGTCCACAGACGGACCACCGTATCCCTCTAAACCTCTCCTGTCCGTGTCCCTGTCCACAGACGGACCACCGTATCCCTCTAAACCTCTCCTGTCCGCGTCCCTGTCCACAGACGGACCACCGTATCCCTCTAAACCTCTCCTGTCCGCGTCCCTGTCCACAGACGGACCACCGTATCCCTCTAAACCTCTCCTGTCCGCGTCCCTGTCCACAGACGGACCACCGTATCCCTCTAAACCTCTCCTGTCCGCGTGTCCCTGTCCACAGACGGACCACCGTATCCCTCTAAACCTCTCCTGTCCGTGTCCCTGTCCACAGACGGACCACCGTATCCCTCTAAACCTCTCCTGTCCGTGTCCCTGTCCACAGACGGACCACCGTATCCCTCTAAACCTCTCCTGTCCGTGTCCCTGTCCACAGACGGACCACCGTATCCCTCTAAACCTCTCCTGTCCGTGTCCCTGTCCACAGACGGACCACCGTATCCCTCTAAACCTCTCCTGTCCGTGTCCCTGTCCACAGACGGACCACCGTATCCCTCTAAACCTCTCCTGTCCGTGTCCCTGTCCACAGACGGACCACCGTATCCCTCTAAACCTCTCCTGTCCGTGTCCCTGTCCACAGACGGACCACCGTATCCCTCTAAACCTCTCCTGTCCGTGTCCCTGTCCACAGACGGACCACCGTATCCCTCTAAACCTCTCCTGTCCGTGTCCCTGTCCACAGACGGACCACCGTATCCCTCTAAACCTCTCCTGTCCGTGTCCCTGTCCACAGACGGACCACCGTATCCCTCTAAACCTCTCCTGTCCGTGTCCCTGTCCACAGACGGACCACCGTATCCCTCTAAACCTCTCCTGTCCGTGTCCCTGTCCACAGACGGACCACCGTATCCCTCTAAACCTCTCCTGTCCGCGTCCCTGTCCACAGACGGACCACCGTATCCCTCTAAACCTCCTCCTGTCCACAGACGGACCACCGTATCCCTCTAAACCTTCCCTATCCGTGTCCCTGTCCACAGACGGACCACCGTATCCCTCTAAACCTCTCCTGTCCGCGTCCCTGTCCACAGACGGACCACCGTATCCCTCTAAACCTCTCCTGTCCGTGTCCCTGTCCACAGACGGACCACCGTATCCCTCTAAACCTCTCCTGTCCGCGTCCCTGTCCACAGACGGACCACCGTATCCCTCTAAACCTCTCCTGTCCGCGTCCCTGTCCACAGACGGACCACCGTATCCCTCTAAACCTCTCCTATCCGTGTCCCTGTCCACAGACGGACCACCGTATCCCTCTAAACCTCTCCTGTCCGTGTCCCTGTCCACAGACGGACCACCGTATCCCTCTAAACCTCTCCTGTCCGCGTCCCTGTCCACAGACGGACCACCGTATCCCTCTAAACCTCTCCTGTCCGCGTCCCTGTCCACAGACGGACCACCGTATCCCTCTAAACCTCTCCTATCCGTGTCCCTGTCCACAGACGGACCACCGTATCCCTCTAAACCTCTCCTGTCCGTGTCCCTGTCCACAGACGGACCACCGTATCCCTCTAAACCTTCCCTGTCCGTGTCCCTGTCCACAGACGGACCACCGTATCCCTCTAAACCTTCTCCTGTCCGTGTCCCTGTCCACAGACGGACCACCGTATCCCTCTAAACCTCTCCTGTCCGTGTCCCTGTCCACAGACGGACCACCGTATCCCTCTAAACCTCTCCTGTCCGTGTCCCTGTCCACAGACGGACCACCGTATCCCTCTAAACCTCTCCTGTCCGTGTCCCTGTCCACAGACGGACCACCGTATCCCTCTAAACCTCTCCTGTCCGCGTCCCTGTCCACAGACGGACCACCGTATCCCTCTAAACCTCTCCTGTCCGTGTCCCTGTCCACAGACGGACCACCGTATCCCTCTAAACCTCTCCTGTCCGTGTCCCTGTCCACAGACGGACCACCGTATCCCTCTAAACCTCTCTCTGTCCGCGTCCCTGTCCACAGACGGACCACCGTATCCCTCTAAACCTCTCCTGTCCGTGTCCCTGTCCACAGACGGACCACCGTATCCCTCTAAACCTTCCCTGTCCGTGTCCCTGTCCACAGACGGACCACCGTATCCCTCTAAACCTCTCCTGTCCGTGTCCCTGTCCACAGACGGACCACCGTATCCCTCTAAACCTCTCCTATCCGTGTCCCTGTCCACAGACGGACCACCGTATCCCTCTAAACCTCTCCTGTCCGTGTCCCTGTCCACAGACGGACCACCGTATCCCTCTAAACCTCTCCTATCCGTGTCCCTGTCCACAGACGGACCACCGTATCCCTCTAAACCTCTCCTATCCGTGTTCCTGTCCACAGACGGACCACCGTATCCCTCTAAACCTCTACTGTCCGCGTCCCTATCCACAGACGGACCACCGTATCCCTCTAAACCTCTCCTGTCCGCGTCCCTGTCCACAGACGGACCACCGTATCCCTCTAAACCTCTCCTGTCCGCGTCCCTGTCCACAGACGGACCACCGTATCCCTCTGAACCTCTCCTATCCGTGTTCCTGTCCACAGACGGACCACCCTATCCCTCTAAACCTCTCCTGTCCGCGTCCCTGTCCACAGACGGACCACCGTATCCCTCTAAACCTTTTCTCTCCGTGTCCCTGTCCACAGACGGACCACCGTATCCCTCTAAACCTTCGCTGTCCGCGTCCCTGTCCACAGACGGACCACCGTATCGCTCTAAACCTCTCCTGTCCGTGTCCCTCTCCACAGACGGACCACCGTATCCCTCTAAACCTCTCCTGTCCGTGTCCCTGTCCACAGACGGACCACCGTATCCCTCTAAACCTTCCCTGTCCGTGTTCCTGTCCACAGACGGACCACCGTATCCCTCTAAACCTTTCCTGTCCGTATCCCTGTCCACAGACGGACCACCGTATCCCTCTAAACCTCTCCTGTCCGTGTCCCTGTCCACAGACGGACCACCGTATCCCTCTAAACCTTCCCTGTCCGTGTTCCTGTCCACAGACGGACCACCGTATCCCTCTAAACCTCTCCTGTCCGCGTCCCTGTCCACAGACGGACCACCGTATCCCTCTAAACCTCTCCTGTCCGTGTTCCTCTCCACAGACGGACCACCGTATCCCTCTAAACCTTCCCTGTCCGTGTCCCTGTCCACAGACGGACCACCGTATCCCTCTAAACCTTCCTGTCCGTGTCCCTGTCCACAGACGGACCACCGTATCCCTCTAAACCTCTCCTGTCCGTGTCCCTGTCCACAGACGGACCACCGTATCCCTCTAAACCTCTCCTGTCCGCGTCCCTGTCCACAGACGGACCACCGTATCCCTCTAAACCTCTCCTCTCCGTGTCCCTGTCCACAGACGGACCACCGTATCCCTCTAAACCTTCCCTATCTGTGTTCCTGTCCACAGACGGACCACCGTATCCCTCTAAACCTCTCCTGTCCGCGTCCCTGTCCACAGACGGACCACCGTATCCCTCTAAACCTCTCCTGTCCGCGTCCCTGTCCACAGACGGACCACCGTATCCCTCTAAACCTCTCCCTATCCGTGTCCCTGTCCACAGACGGACCACCGTATCCCTCTAAACCTCTCCTGTCCGCGTCCCTGTCCACAGACGGACCACCGTATCCCTCTAAACCTCTCCTGTCCGCGTCCCTGTCCACAGACGGACCACCGTATCCCTCTAAACCTCTCCTGTCCGCGTCCCTGTCCACAGACGGACCACCGTATCCCTCTAAACCTCTCCTGTCCGCGTCCCTGTCCACAGACGGACCACCGTATCCCTCTAAACCTCTCCTGTCCGTGTCCCTGTCCACAGACGGACCACCGTATCCCTCTAAACCTCTCCTGTCCGCGTCCCTGTCCACAGACGGACCACCGTATCCCTCTAAACCTTCCTGTCCGTGTCCCTGTCCACAGACGGACCACCGTATCCCTCTAAACCTTCTCCTGTCCGCGTCCCTGTCCACAGACGGACCACCGTATCCCTCTAAACCTCTCCTGTCCGCGTCCCTGTCCACAGACGGACCACCGTATCCCTCTAAACCTCTCCTGTCCGTGTCCCTGTCCACAGACGGACCACCGTATCCCTCTAAACCTCTCCTGTCCGCGTCCCTGTCCACAGACGGACCACCGTATCCCTCTAAACCTCTCCTGTCCGTGTCCCTGTCCACAGACGGACCACCGTATCCCTCTAAACCTTCCTGTCCGTGTCCCTGTCCACAGACGGACCACCGTATCCCTCTAAACCTCTCCTGTCCGTGTCCCTCTCCACAGACGGACCACCGTATCCCTCTAAACCTCTCCTGTCCGTGTCCCTGTCCACAGACGGACCACCGTATCCCTCTAAACCTCTCCTGTCCGCGTCCCTGTCCACAGACGGACCACCGTATCCCTCTAAACCTCTCCTGTCCGCGTCCCTCTCCACAGACGGACCACCGTATCCCTCTAAACCTCTCCTGTCCGTGTCCCTGTCCACAGACGGACCACCGTATCCCTCTAAACCTCTCCTATCCGCGTCCCTGTCCACAGACGGACCACCGTATCCCTCTAAACCTCTCCTGTCCGCGTCCCTGTCCACAGACGGACCACCGTATCCCTCTAAACCTCTCCTATCCGTGTCCCTGTCCACAGACGGACCACCGTATCCCTCTAAACCTCTCCTGTCCGCGTCCCTGTCCACAGACGGACCACCGTATCCCTCTAAACCTCTCCTGTCCGTGTCACTGTCCACAGACGGACCACCGTATCCCTCTAAACCTCTCCTATCCGTGTCCCTGTCCACAGACGGACCACCGTATCCCTCTAAACCTCTCCTGTCCGTGTCCCTGTCCACAGACGGACCACCGTATCCCTCTAAACCTCTCCTGTCCGTGTCCCTGTCCACAGACGGACCACCGTATCCCTCTAAACCTCTCCTGTCCGCGTCCCTGTCCACAGACGGACCACCGTATCCCTCTAAACCTCTCCTGTCCGCGTCCCTGTCCACAGACGGACCACCGTATCCCTCTAAACCTCTCCTGTCCGTGTCCCTGTCCACAGACGGACCACCGTATCCCTCTAAACCTCTCCTGTCCGTGTCCCTGTCCACAGACGGACCACCGTATCCCTCTAAACCTTTTCTGTCCGTGTCCCTGTCCACAGACGGACCACCGTATCCCTCTAAACCTTTCCTGTCCGTGTCCCTGTCCACAGACGGACCACCGTATCCCTCTAAACCTCTCCTGTCCGTGTCCCTGTCCACAGACGGACCACCGTATCCCTCTAAACCTCTCCTGTCCGTGTCCCTGTCCACAGACGGACCACCGTATCCCTCTAAACCTTCCCTGTCCGTGTCCCTGTCCACAGACGGACCACCGTATCCCTCTAAACCTTCCTGTCCGTGTCCCTGTCCACAGACGGACCACCGTATCCCTCTAAACCTCTCCTGTCCGTGTCCCTGTCCACAGACGGACCACCGTATCCCTCTAAACCTCTCCTGTCCGTGTCCCTGTCCACAGACGGACCACCGTATCCCTCTAAACCTCTCCTGTCCGTGTCCCTGTCCACAGACGGACCACCGTATCCCTCTAAACCTTCTCTGTCCGCGTCCCTGTCCACAGACGGACCACCGTATCCCTCTAAACCTCTCCTGTCCGTGTCCCTGTCCACAGACGGACCACCGTATCCCTCTAAACCTTCTCCTGTCCGCGTCCCTGTCCACAGACGGACCACCGTATCCCTCTAAACCTCTCCTGTCCGTGTCCCTGTCCACAGACGGACCACCGTATCCCTCTAAACCTCTCCTATCCGCGTCCCTGTCCACAGACGGACCACCGTATCCCTCTAAACCTCTCCTGTCCGTGTCCCTGTCCACAGACGGACCACCGTATCCCTCTAAACCTCTCCTCTCCGTGTCCCTGTCCACAGACGGACCACCGTATCCCTCTAAACCTCTCCTGTCCGCGTCCCTGTCCACAGACGGACCACCGTATCCCTCTAAACCTCTCCTCTCCGTGTCCCTGTCCACAGACGGACCACCGTATCCCTCTAAACCTCTCCTGTCCGCGTCCCTGTCCACAGACGGACCACCGTATCCCTCTAAACCTCTCCTATCCGTGTCCCTGTCCACAGACGGACCACAGTATCCCTCTGAACCTCTCCTGTCCGTGTCCCTGTCCACAGACGGACCACCGTATCCCTCTAAACCTCTCCTGTCCGTGTCCCTGTCCACAGACGGACCACCGTATCCCTCTAAACCTTCCCTGTCCGCGTCCCTGTCCACAGACGGACCACCGTATCCCTCTAAACCTCTCCTGTCCGCGTCCCTGTCCACAGACGGACCACCGTATCCCTCTAAACCTCTCCTGTCCGTGTCCCTGTCCACAGACGGACCACCGTATCCCTCTAAACCTCTCCTGTCCGTGTCCCTGTCCACAGACGGACCACCGTATCCCTCTAAACCTTCCCTGTCCGTGTACCTGTCCACAGACGGACCACCGTATCCCTCTAAACCTTTCCTGTCCGTATCCCTGTCCACAGACGGACCACCGTATCCCTCTAAACCTCTCCTGTCCGTGTCCCTGTCCACAGACGGACCACCGTATCCCTCTAAACCTTCCCTGTCCGTGTTCCTGTCCACAGACGGACCACCGTATCCCTCTAAACCTTCTCTGTCCGTGTCCCTGTCCACAGACGGACCACCGTATCCCTCTAAACCTCTCCTGTCTGTGTTCCTCTCCACAGACGGACCACCGTATCCCTCTAAACCTTCCCTGTCCGTGTTCCTCTCCACAGACGGACCACCGTATCCCTCTAAACCTTCTCTGTCCGCGTCCCTGTCCACAGACGGACCACCGTATCCCTCTAAACCTCTCCTGTCCGTGTCCCTGTCCACAGACGGACCACCGTATCCCTCTAAACCTCTCCTGTCCGTGTCCCTGTCCACAGACGGACCACCGTATCCCTCTAAACCTCTCCTGTCCGTGTCCCTGTCCACAGACGGACCACCGTATCCCTCTAAACCTCTCCTGTCCGCGTCCCTGTCCACAGACGGACCACCGTATCCCTCTAAACCTCTCCTGTCCGTGTCCCTGTCCACAGACGGACCACCGTATCCCTCTAAACCTCTCCTATCCGTGTCCCTGTCCACAGACGGACCACCGTATCCCTCTAAACCTCTCCTGTCCGTGTCCCTGTCCACGGACCACCGTATCCCTCTAAACCTCTCCTATCCGTGTCCCTGTCCACAGACGGACCACCGTATCCCTCTAAACCTCTCCTGTCCGCGTCCCTGTCCACAGACGGACCACCGTATCCCTCTAAACCTCTCCTGTCCGCGTCCCTGTCCACAGACGGACCACCGTATCCCTCTAAACCTCTCCTGTCCGCGTCCCTGTCCACAGACGGACCACCGTATCCCTCTAAACCTCTCCTGTCCGCGTCCCTGTCCACAGACGGACCACCGTATCCCTCTAAACCTCTCCTGTCCGTGTTCCTGTCCACAGACGGACCACCGTATCCCTCTAAACCTCTCCTGTCCGCGTCCCTGTCCACAGACGGACCACCGTATCCCTCTAAACCTCTTCCTATCCGTGTCCCTGTCCACAGACGGACCACCGTATCCCTCTAAACCTCTCCTGTCCGTGTCCCTGTCCACAGACGGACCACCGTATCCCTCTAAACCTCTCCTGTCCGTGTCCCTGTCCACAGACGGACCACCGTATCCCTCTAAACCTCTCCTGTCCGTGTCCCTGTCCACAGACGGACCACCGTATCCCTCTAAACCTCTCCTGTCCGTGTCCCTGTCCACAGACGGACCACCGTATCCCTCTAAACCTCTCCTGTCCGTGTCCCTGTCCACAGACGGACCACCGTATCCCTCTAAACCTTCCCTGTCCGTGTCCCTGTCCACAGACGGACCACCGTATCCCTCTAAACCTTCCTGTCCGTGTCCCTGTCCACAGACGGACCACCGTATCCCTCTAAACCTCTCCTGTCTGTGTCCCTGTCCACAGACGGACCACCGTATCCCTCTAAACCTCTCCCTGTCCGTGTTCCTCTCCACAGACGGACCACCGTATCCCTCTAAACCTTTCCTGTCCGTGTCCCTGTCCACAGACGGACCACCGTATCCCTCTAAACCTCTCCTCTCCGTGTCCCTGTCCACAGACGGACCACCGTATCCCTCTAAACCTCTCCTCTCCGTGTCCCTGTCCACAGGCGGACCACCGTATCCCTCTAAACCTTCCCTATCCGTGTCCCTGTCCACAGACGGACCACCGTATCCCTCTAAACCTCTCCTATCCGTGTCCCTGTCCACAGACGGACCACCGTATCCCTCTAAACCTCTCCTGTCCGTGTCCCTGTCCACAGACAGACCACCGTATCCCTCTAAACCTCTCCTGTCCGTGTCCCTGTCCACAGACGGACCACCGTATCCCTCTAAACCTCTCCTGTCCGCGTCCCTGTCCACAGACGGACCACCGTATCCCTCTAAACCTTCCCTATCCGTGTTCCTGTCCACAGACGGACCACCGTATCCCTCTAAACCTCTCCTGTCCGCGTCCCTGTCCACAGACGGACCACCGTATCCCTCTAAACCTCTCCTGTCCGCGTCCCTGTCCACAGACGGACCACCGTATCCCTCTAAACCTCTCCTGTCCGCGTCCCTCTCCACAGACGGACCACCGTATCCCTCTAAACCTCTCCTATCCGTGTTCCTGTCCACAGACGGACCACCGTATCCCTCTAAACCTCTCCTGTCCGCGTCCCTGTCCACAGACGGACCACCGTATCCCTCTAAACCTCTCCTATCCGTGTCCCTGTCCACAGACGGACCACTGTATCCCTCTAAACCTCTCCTGTCCGTGTCCCTGTCCACAGACGGACCACCGTATCCCTCTAAACCTCTCCTGTCCATGTCCCTGTCCACAGACGGACCACCGTATCCCTCTAAACCTCTCCTGTCCGTGTCCCTGTCCACAGACGGACCACCGTATCCCTCTAAACCTCTCCCTGTCCGTGTCCCTGTCCACAGACGGACCACCGTATCCCTCTAAACCTCTCCTGTCCGTGTCCCTGTCCACAGACGGACCACCGTATCCCTCTAAACCTCTCCTGTCCGTGTTCCTGTCCACAGACGGACCACCGTATCCCTCTAAACCTCTCCTGTCCGTGTCCCTGTCCACAGACGGACCACCGTATCCCTCTAAACCTCTCCTGTCTGTGTCCCTGTCCACAGACGGACCACCGTATCCCTCTAAACCTTCTCCTGTCCGTGTCCCTGTCCACAGACGGACCACCGTATCCCTCTAAACCTCTCCTGTCCGCGTGTCCCTGTCCACAGACGGACCACCGTATCCCTCTAAACCTCTCCTGTCCGTGTCCCTGTCCACAGACGGACCACCGTATCCCTCTAAACCTCTCCTGTCCGTGTCCCTGTCCACAGACGGACCACCGTATCCCTCTAAACCTTCCTGTCCGTGTCCCTGTCCACAGACGGACCACCGTATCCCTCTAAACCTCTCCTGTCCGTGTCCCTGTCCACAGACGGACCACCGTATCCCTCTAAACCTTCCCTATCCGTGTCCCTGTCCACAGACGGACCACCGTATCCCTCTAAACCTCTCCTGTCCGCGTCCCTGTCCACAGACGGACCACCGTATCCCTCTAAACCTCTCCTGTCCGTGTCCCTGTCCACAGACGGACCACCGTATCCCTCTAAACCTCTCCTGTCCGTGTCCCTGTCCACAGACGGACCACCGTATCCCTCTAAACCTCTCCTGTCCGCGTCCCTGTCCACAGACGGACCACCGTATCCCTCTAAACCTCTCCTGTCCGCGTCCCTGTCCACAGACGGACCACCGTATCCCTCTAAACCTCTCCTGTCCGCGTCCCTGTCCACAGACGGACCACCGTATCCCTCTAAACCTCTCCTGTCCGCGTCCCTGTCCACAGACGGACCACCGTATCCCTCTAAACCTCTCCTGTCCGTGTCCCTGTCCACAGACGGACCACCGTATCCCTCTAAACCTCTCCTGTCCGTGTCCCTGTCCACAGACGGACCACCGTATCCCTCTAAACCTCTCCTGTCCGTGTCCCTGTCCACAGACGGACCACCGTATCCCTCTAAACCTCTCCTGTCCGCGTCCCTGTCCACAGACGGACCACCGTATCCCTCTAAACCTCTCCTGTCCGTGTCCCTGTCCACAGACGGACCACCGTATCCCTCTAAACCTTCCCTGTCCGTGTCCCTGTCCACAGACGGACCACCGTATCCCTCTAAACCTTCCTGTCCGTGTCCCTGTCCACAGACGGACCACCGTATCCCTCTAAACCTCTCCTGTCCGTGTCCCTGTCCACAGACGGACCACCGTATCCCTCTAAACCTCTCCCTGTCCGTGTTCCTGTCCACAGACGGACCACCGTATCCCTCTAAACCTCTCCTGTCCGTGTCCCTGTCCACAGACGGACCACCGTATCCCTCTAAACCTCTCCTGTCCGTGTCCCTGTCCACAGACGGACCACCGTATCCCTCTAAACCTCTCCTGTCCGCGTCCCTGTCCACAGACGGACCACCGTATCCCTCTAAACCTCTCCTGTCCGCGTCCCTGTCCACAGACGGACCACCGTATCCCTCTAAACCTTCCCTGTCCGTGTTCCCTGTCCACAGACGGACCACCGTATCCCTCTAAACCTCTCCTGTCCGCGTCCCTCGTCCACAGACGGACCACCGTATCCCTCTAAACCTCTCCTGTCCGTGTCCCTGTCCACAGACGGACCACCGTATCCCTCTAAACCTTCCCTGTCCGTGTCCCTGTCCACAGACGGACCACCGTATCCCTCTAAACCTCTCCTGTCCGTGTCCCTGTCCACAGACGGACCACCGTATCCCTCTAAACCTCTCCTCTCCGTGTCCCTGTCCACAGACGGACCACCGTATCCCTCTAAACCTCTCCTATCCGTGTCCCTGTCCACAGACGGACCACCGTATCCCTCTAAACCTCTCCTGTCCGTGTCCCTGTCCACAGACGGACCACCGTATCCCTCTTAAACCTCTCCTGTCCGTGTCCCTGTCCACAGACGGACCACCGTATCCCTCTAAACCTCTCCTGTCCGCGTCCCTGTCCACAGACGGACCACCGTATCCCTCTAAACCTCTCCTGTCCGCGTCCCTGTCCACAGACGGACCACCGTATCCCTCTAAACCTCTCCTGTCCGCGTCCCTGTCCACAGACGGACCACCGTATCCCTCTAAACCTCTCCTGTCCGCGTCCCTGTCCACAGACGGACCACCGTATCCCTCTAAACCTCTCCTGTCCGCGTCCCTGTCCACAGACGGACCACCGTATCCCTCTAAACCTCTCCTGTCCGCGTCCCTGTCCACAGACGGACCACCGTATCCCTCTAAACCTCTCCTGTCCGTGTCCCTGTCCACAGACGGACCACCGTATCCCTCTAAACCTCTCCTGTCCGTGTCCCTGTCCACAGACGGACCACCGTATCCCTCTAAACCTTCCTGTCCGTGTCCCTGTCCACAGACGGACCACCGTATCCCTCTAAACCTCTCCTGTCCGTGTCCCTGTCCACAGACGGACCACCGTATCCCTCTAAACCTCTCCTGTCCGTGTCCCTGTCCACAGACGGACCACCGTATCCCTCTAAACCTCTCCTGTCCGTGTCCCTGTCCACAGACGGACCACCGTATCCCTCTAAACCTCTCCTGTCCGTGTCCCTGTCCACAGACGGACCACCGTATCCCTCTAAACCTCTCCTGTCCGTGTCCCTGTCCACAGACGGACCACCGTATCCCTCTAAACCTCTCCTGTCCGTGTCCCTGTCCACAGACGGACCACCGTATCCCTCTAAACCTCTCCTGTCCGCGTCCCTGTCCACAGACGGACCACCGTATCCCTCTAAACCTCTCCTGTCCGTGTCCCTGTCCACAGACGGACCACCGTATCCCTCTAAACCTTCCTGTCCGCGTCCCTGTCCACAGACGGACCACCGTATCCCTCTAAACCTCTCCTGTCCGTGTCCCTGTCCACAGACGGACCACCGTATCCCTCTAAACCTCTCCTGTCCGTGTCCCTGTCCACAGACGGACCACCGTATCCCTCTAAACCTCTCCTGTCCGTGTCCCTGTCCACAGACGGACCACCGTATCCCTCTAAACCTCTCCCTATCCGTGTCCCTGTCCACAGACGGACCACCGTATCCCTCTAAACCTCTCCTGTCCACAGATGGACCACCGTATCCCTCTAAACCTCTCCTATCCGTGTCCCTGTCCACAGACGGACCACCGTATCCCTCTGAACCTCTCCTATCCGTGTTCCTGTCCACAGACGGACCACCGTATCCCTCTAAACCTCTACTGTCCGCGTCCCTATCCACAGACGGACCACCGTATCCCTCTAAACCTCTCCTGTCCGCGTCCCTGTCCACAGACGGACCACCGTATCCCTCTAAACCTCTCCTGTCCGCGTCCCTGTCCACAGACGGACCACCGTATCCCTCTGAACCTCTCCTATCCGTGTTCCTGTCCACAGACGGACCACCCTATCCCTCTAAACCTCTCCTGTCCGCGTCCCTGTCCACAGACGGACCACCGTATCCCTCTAAACCTTTTCTCTCCGTGTCCCTGTCCACAGACGGACCACCGTATCCCTCTAAACCTTCTCTGTCCGCGTCCCTGTCCACAGACGGACCACCGTATCGCTCTAAACCTCTCCTGTCCGTGTCCCTCTCCACAGACGGACCACCGTATCCCTCTAAACCTCTCCTGTCCGTGTCCCTGTCCACAGACGGACCACCGTATCCCTCTAAACCTTCCCTGTCCGTGTTCCTGTCCACAGACGGACCACCGTATCCCTCTAAACCTTCTCTGTCCGCGTCCCTGTCCACAGACGGACCACCGTATCCCTCTAAACCTCTCCTGTCCGTGTTCCTCTCCACAGACGGACCACCGTATCCCTCTAAACCTTCCCTGTCCGTGTCCCTGTCCACAGACGGACCACCGTATCCCTCTAAACCTCTCCTGTCCGTGTCCCTGTCCACAGACGGACCACCGTATCCCTCTAAACCTCTCCTGTCCGCGTCCCTGTCCACAGACGGACCACCGTATCCCTCTAAACCTCTCCTGTCCGTGTCCCTGTCCACAGACGGACCACCGTACCCTCTAAACCTTCCCTGTCCGTGGTCCTGTCCACAGACGGACCACCGTATCCCTCTAAACCTCTCCTGTCCGTGTCCCTCTCCACAGACGGACCACCGTATCCCTCTAAACCTCTCCTGTCCGTGTCCCTGTCCACAGACGGACCACCGTATCCCTCTAAACCTCTCCTGTCCGTGTCCCTGTCCACAGACGGACCACCGTATCCCTCTAAACCTCTCCTGTCCGTGTCCCTGTCCACAGACGGACCACCGTATCCCTCTAAACCTTCCTGTCCGTGTCCCTGTCCACAGACGGACCACCGTATCCCTCTAAACCTCTCCTGTCCGTGTCCCTGTCCACAGACGGACCACCGTATCCCTCTAAACCTCTCCTGTCCGTGTCCCTGTCCACAGACGGACCACCGTATCCCTCTAAACCTCTCCTGTCCGTGTCCCTGTCCACAGACGGACCACCGTATCCCTCTAAACCTCTCCTGTCCGTGTCCCTGTCCACAGACGGACCACCGTATCCCTCTAAACCTCTCCTGTCCGTGTCCCTGTCCACAGACGGACCACCGTATCCCTCTAAACCTCTCCTGTCCGCGTCCCTGTCCACAGACGGACCACCGTATCCCTCTAAACCTCTCCTGTCCGTGTCCCTGTCCACAGACGGACCACCGTATCCCTCTAAACCTCTCCTGTCCGCGTCCCTGTCCACAGACGGACCACCGTATCCCTCTAAACCTTCCCTGTCCGTGTCCCTGTCCACAGACGGACCACCGTATCCCTCTAAACCTCTCCTGTCCGCGTCCCTGTCCACAGACGGACCACCGTATCCCTCTAAACCTCTCCTGTCCGTGTCCCTGTCCACAGACGGACCACCGTATCCCTCTAAACCTCTCCTGTCCGTGTCCCTGTCCACAGACGGACCACCGTATCCCTCTAAACCTCTCCTGTCCGTGTCCCTGTCCACAGACGGACCACCGTATCCCTCTAAACCTCTCCTGTCCGTGTCCCTGTCCACAGACGGACCACCGTATCCCTCTAAACCTCTATCCGTGTCCCTGTCCACAGACGGACCACCGTATCCCTCTAAACCTCTCCTATCCGTCCTCTCCACAGACGGACCACCGTATCCCTCTAAACCTCTCCTGTCCGTGTCCCTGTCCACAGACGGACCACCGTATCCCTCTAAACCTCTCCTGTCCGTGTCCCTGTCCACCACAGACGGACCACCGTATCCCTCTAAACCTCTCCTGTCCGCGTCCCTGTCCACAGACGGACCACCGTATCCCTCTAAACCTCTCCTGTCCGTGTTCCTTGTCCACAGACGGACCACCGTATCCCTCTAAACCTCTCCTGTCCGCGTCCCTGTCCCTGTCCCTGTCCACAGACGGACCACCGTATCCCTCTAAACCTCTCCTGTCCGCGTCCCTGTCCACAGACGGACCACCGTATCCCTCTAAACCTCTCCTATCCGTGTCCCTGTCCACAGACGGACCACCGTATCCCTCTAAACCTCTCCTGTCCGTGTCCCTGTCCACAGACGGACCACCGTATCCCTCTAAACCTCTCCTATCCGTGTCCCTGTCCACAGACGGACCACCGTATCCCTCTAAACCTCTCCTGTCCGTGTCCCTGTCCACAGACGGACCACCGTATCCCTCTAAACCTCTCCTGTCCGTGTCCCTGTCCACAGACGGACCACCGTATCCCTCTAAACCTCTCCTGTCCGCGTCCCTGTCCACAGACGGACCACCGTATCCCTCTAAACCTCTCCTGTCCGCGTCCCTGTCCACAGACGGACCACCGTATCCCTCTAAACCTCTCCTGTCCGTGTCCCTGTCCACAGACGGACCACCGTATCCCTCTAAACCTCTCCTGTCCGCGTCCCTGTCCACAGACGGACCACCGTATCCCTCTAAACCTCTCCTGTCCGTGTCCCTGTCCACAGACGGACCACCGTATCCCTCTAAACCTCTCCTGTCCGTGTCCCTGTCCACAGACGGACCACCGTATCCCTCTAAACCTTCCCTGTCTCCCTGCCGCGGCCCACCGTATCCCTCTAAACCTTTCCTGTCCGTATCCCTGTCCACAGACGGACCACCGTATCCCTCTAAACCTCTCCTGTCCGCGTCCCTGTCCACAGACGGACCACCGTATCCCTCTAAACCTCTCCTATCCGTGTCCCTGTCCACAGACGGACCACCGTATCCCTCTAAACCTCTCCTGTCCGTGTCCCTGTCCACAGACGGACCACCGTATCCCTCTAAACCTCTCCTGTCCGTGTCCCTCTCCACAGACGGACCACCGTATCCCTCTAAACCTCTCCTGTCCGCGTCCCTGTCCACAGACGGACCACCGTATCCCTCTAAACCTTCTCTGTCCGCGTCCCTGTCCACAGACGGACCACCGTATCCCTCTAAACCTCTCCTGTCCGTGTCCCTGTCCACAGACGGACCACCGTACAGACCCTCTAAACCTCTCTCTGTCCGCGTCCCTGTCCACAGACGGACCACCGTATCCCTCTAAACCTCTCCTATCCGTGTCCCTGTCCACAGATGGACCACCGTATCCCTCTAAACCTTCCCTATCCGTGTCCCTGTCCACAGACGGACCACCGTCCCTCAAACCTCTCTTGTCCACAGACGGACCACCGTATCCCTCTAAACCTCTCCTGTCCGTGTCCCTGTCCACAGACGGACCACCGTATCCCTCTAAACCTCTCCTATCCGTGTTCCTGTCCACAGACGGACCACCGTATCCCTCTAACCCTCTGACTGTCCGCGTCCCTATCCACAGACGGACCACCGTATCCCTCTAAACCTCTCCTGTCCGCGTCCCTGTCCACAGACGGACCACCGTATCCCTCTCTGGAAACCTCTCCTGTCCGCGTCCCTGTCCACAGACGGACCACCGTATCCCTCTAAACCGTGTCCCTGTCCACAGACGGACCACCGTATCCCTCTTAAACCTCCGTCCGCGTCCCTGTCCACAGACGGACCACCGTATCCCTCTAAACCTCTCCTGTCCGTGTCCCTGTCCACAGACGGACCACCGTATCCCTCTAAACCTCTCTCTGTCCGCGTCCCTGTCCACAGACGGACCACCGTATCCCTCTGAACCTCTCCTGTCCGTGTCCCTGTCCACAGACGGACCACCGTATCCCTCTAAACCTCTCCTGTCCGTGTCCCTGTCCACAGACGGACCACCGTATCCCTCTAAACCTTCCTGTCCGCGTCCCTGTCCACAGACGGACCACCGTATCCCTCTAAACCTCTCTCTGTCCGCGTCCCTGTCCACAGACGGACCACCGTATCCCTCTAAACCTCTCCTGTCCGTGTCCCTCTCCACAGACGGACCACCGTATCCCTCTAAACCTCTCCTGTCCGTGTCCCTGTCCACAGACGGACCACCGTATCCCTCTAAACCTCTCCTGTCCGTGTCCCTGTCCACAGACGGACCACCGTATCCCTCTAAACCTCTCCTGTCCGTGTCCCTGTCCACAGACGGACCACCGTATCCCTCTAAACCTCTCCTGTCCGTGTCCCTGTCCACAGACGGACCACCGTATCCCTCTAAACCTTCTCCTGTCCGTGTTCCTGTCCACAGACGGACCACCGTATCCCTCTAAACCTCTCTCTGTCCGCGTCCCTGTCCACAGACGGACCACCGTATCCCTCTAAACCTTCTCCTGTCTTGTGTTCCTCTCCACAGACGGACCACCGTATCCCTCTAAACCTTCCTGTCCGTGTTCCTCTCCACAGACGGACCACCGTATCCCTCTAAACCTTTCCTGTCCGTGTCCCTGTCCACAGACGGACCACCGTATCCCTCTAAACCTCTCCTCTCCGTGTCCCTGTCCACAGACGGACCACCGTATCCCTCTAAACCTCTCCTCTCCGTGTCCCTGTCCACAGGCGGACCACCGTATCCCTCTAAACCTCTCCCTATCCGTGTCCCTGTCCACAGACGGACCACCGTATCCCTCTAAACCTCTCCTATCCGTGTCCCTGTCCACAGACGGACCACCGTATCCCTCTAAACCTCTCCTGTCCGTGTCTATCTGTCCACAGTCCACCGTATCCCTCTAAACCTCTCCTGTCCGCGTCCCTGTCCACAGACGGACCACCGTATCCCTCTAAACCTCTCCTGTCCGCGTAGACTCCCAGACGGACCACCGTATCCCTCTAGGAAACATCCTCTCCACATCCACTCTATCTGTGTCCTCTGGTCCTAGACTCCCCCACTATAGGAAACATCCTCTCCACCACTATATCTCAGTGCCCTCTTGGTCCTAGACTCCCCCACTGCAGGAAACATCCTCTCCACACTCCACTCTATCTGTGTCCTCTGGTCCTAGACTCCCCCACTATAGGAAACATCCTCTCCACATCCACTCTATCTGTGCCCTCTGGTCCTAGACTCCCCCACTACAGGAAACATCCTCTCCACATCCACTCTATCTGTGTTCTCTGGTCCCAGACTCCCCCACTATAGGAAACATCCTCTCCACATCCACTCTATCTGTGTCCTCTGGTCCTAGACTCCCCCACTATAGGAAACATCCTCTCCACATCCACTCTATCTGTGTCCTCTGGTCCTAGACTCCCCCACTGCAGGAAACATCCTCTCCGCATCCACTCTATCTGTGTCCTCTGGTCCTAGACTCCCCCACTATAGGAAACATCCTCTCCACATCCACTCTATCTGTGTCCTCTGGTCCTAGACTCCCCCACTATAGGAAACATCCTCTCCACATCCACTCTATCTGTGTCCTCTGGTCCTAGACTCCCCCACTATAGGAAACATCCTCTCCACATCCACTCTATCTGTGTCCTCTGGTCCTAGACTCCCCCACTATAGGAAACATCCTCTCCACATCCACTCTATCTGTGTCCTCTGGTCCCAGACTCCCCCACTATAGGAAACATCCTCTCCACATCCACTCTATCTGTGTCCTCTGGTCCTAGACTCCCCCACTATAGGAAACATCCTCTCCACATCCACTCTATCTGTGTCCTCTGGTCCTCAGACTCCCCCACTATAGGAAACATCCTCTCCACATCCACTCTATCTGTGATCCTCTGGTCCTTGACTCCCCCACTATAGGAAACATCCTCTCCACATCCACTCTATCTGTGTCCTCTGGTCCTAGACTCCCCCACTATAGGAAACATCCTCTCCACATCCACTCTATCTGTGTCCTCTGGTCCTGGACTCCCCCCACTATAGGAAACATCCTCTCCACATCCACTCTATCTGTGTCCTCTGGTCCTAAGACTCCCCCCACTACAGGAAACATCCTCTCCAAA